>NC_134572.1:149606604-149819104 GCF_050947875.1 Dermacentor variabilis
ACTATGATTTTATTTCTATTTTAAATAAAGGACATTCATTGCTGGTTTCCTTCAGCGGTGGCCTACCGATTATATTTCTGCGTTTCAGATTTATATATATAAAAATATGGGACTCGGCGTTAAGCTTAAGCTCCCTCCTGGGCAATAAGGGAAAGCTTATTTAATGCAGCCGGCTCTTTCGGGCGCATGTAGTGAGATCAGGTGCACTGGAAACGAACTACCAGCAATAAGATCAACCGTCTAGTCGCGGCTTTCTCCGATGGCGCTTAGGAAGTTCAGTGAAAGTCAGTGAAAGGAGCATCGGAAATTTGGCTCTCAAAGGTGTACGAGGCATTTGGGATCTTTTTTTCTTTCACGCTTCTTGCAAAAGCATCTTGACCCCTCCCCCCCCCCACCCTCAGTCGGCATTCGCTCATTTTAGGGCTATTTTCGTCACGCAGCAACCTCCTCCGACTCGGGTTGAGCCGCCGGCTCAGAAAGATGGCGCTGGCGCTCCTACTGTACCAGCCACCGAAGAAAGGAAACCTGATGAGTGAGTCAACCCAGAAAACTTGTTCCGATCAAACACACTGCAGAAATAAAAACGGAAGATTCGCACGATTCGCACAAAAATAGCCATATATGTCAGGTGTGTACGCAAGTACCCCCTAACGATCAAAGTTAATCCCGAGCTCCTCATAACCCACTCTGTAGATAAAGGAAGCTAAGCCCCGTATAATTTAACTTGTATTTGTTCGAAAAGATGTGTTTCTATATTGTTGTTCCTATAGGCACAGCATCATTAGGTTGTAAGTTTGCACCAATCTGTACTGTGTTACCTGGTTGGTGTATTGTGCAAGCAGAGAAACACGTTCTCGCAAACAATGTTAGCCTGCTCGCTCGATTTACTGATCTAGATTAACTTATTGACTAACCGAATGACTGTCAGCATAGTCGCACTCGTCTAAACGACCGAGCGAATAAGCTACATATATTCACCCCGTCCGCCGTCTCTCCACCGGCAAGCAGCGTCTTCCTGGTGTCCGCGGTGGCCTGCATCGTAATCATCGCGGGCCTCGTCCTGGCACTGGTGGGCATCATCCTCGGAATGTCCGTGCCGGCCGCCGAACACGGCTGCCCGCCGCTCGACAAGCCGCTCGCGGAGGGCAACGTCATGGTGCGTCAGTGGCGGTCAAGTATACCGCGCGTTTCAGCAGCACCACCTAGATAACGCAAGGCCTGTCCACTACGTCATGCTATACTGGCCCAGAATTTTCACTGCCAAGGCTGGCGTGACGCAAGCGGTGACGTCAGAGCGACAGAAAGCTGAGCTACTTGGTAAGGATTCATTATGCAAATAGAAGTGAGGCGTGCAGACAGGACACAAGAGTAGAGAAGTGGACAACACGAACGCCAAAATCACTGTTCCCTACTCGGGTGCAGCCCCGTTAGATTCTATGGCAGTCGGGCCACTAGCATGACGTCAAGGGTCGGAGTGAAAAGGCCTTGTGCTGTCTAGGTCGTGTCGGTTTCAGTCGCTCGCGACGCGGGCCCCGACATACTAATAGAGAACTGCGGCGTCACACGCCTGTTTCCTCCTGTCTTGTGGCACGCGACCCGTCAGTATTGCATATCAATATTCGGATCACATGACGACGCGTTATTGCCATCTGATCAATAGGGAAATGGTCGGCAGTGGACGTGCGAGAACAGAAATATTATATATATATTATATTATATTATATTATAAATATTATATATATATATATATATATATATATATATATATATATATGATATAAGAAGCCAACAAACACTGACACCAAGGAAAACATAGGGGAAATTACTTGTGCTTAATAAATGAAATAAAGAAACGATAAGTTAATGGAAATTAAAGTGGATGAAAAAAACAACTTGCCGCAAGTGGGAACCGAACCCACAGTTTTCCACCTACAGCAAGTTGTTTTTTCATCCACTTTAATTTCCATTAATTCATCGTTTCTTTAACGCAACATGAACGAGGTGGTGTAAATATCACTCAGCAGTAAAAGAAGAGGAATCGTTAGCAAGCACTAGTCATCGGGTAATACACTTTATATAACGATGACTGCGTCAAGATAATTGCGAAAATTACATCAACTCTCGCATTGTGGATACGCGAACTATTTATTGTTGCTGTTGCTGTCCTTTTTTAAACAATTGATTCTGATGTCACGAGGCTGGATTTGACTTGACAAGTAAACCATCGGCTTTTGTGTTTTGACTCGCTGCTACAAAAGTAAAGCTAAAATTAATATATGTGGATCAAGTGCGACAGCAGTCTCTAGAGGCCGGACGTCACAACGCTGAGTTGAAAGGCGATTACTACGATTTCCTTTCGCTTTTTTGTGTGGGGTGGGCTGGGCGTAAAACAGCGACCATAATTAGGAGAAATCAGAAAACCTAATAATATTAGCCTTTAAAATTAATTACAACATTGCGCGTAACTATGCAAGGGCGGCTTCGTGCTTAAATTACGCGCGTTTAGTGTTAACTACGATAAAGATATCCTGGTCTGAATCAATCTGGCGATCCTGCGAACGTGCTGTCCCTCAGAGTTCTAGCTTGTTTAATTGAATTCATGAACTAATTCGCAGCGAATTAAAAAGAAAATAACAGACGGGGATGTATGCCTAAAAATTGTTTATGTAAGGTGCACATTACCTTGCTACTTTAACTTCGTTGTACAGGGAAGCTGACTTCTTTACAGCTATTTCAAGATTCGCAGAGAATGTGGTAATAATTAAGCTGCACAACAATTTTTAGTAGAACAGGTGGAACTCCAACGAAAAAAATGCATAAAATTTTCCAAGGCAGAAGAAACTCCTGCGGGAGTTGCTTAAGCATGAGTAAGCATATTGTGCCACTTGCTCATCTCCACGCAGCTCAGTGTCATTATCAATGGTGTGAATCTTGATCAGGCCAGTACAAACAAGAGCGCTGCGGCGACGCGAACTGATGCGGATAGCGCCACAAAGGTGTATTGATGACGCAAGCAAAGTCCTGTAGTGGCGGCGCCAGGTGCACTGAACACGTTCCGATCATTGAGCCGTTGCCGCTTTTTAGCCCCTTATCCATCCGCGTCGAACCATTATAAACCGCGACCAAACGTACACCCCCGGCAGATGCATAGGGCACGGCCGCGCGGACCGTATTTTGAAAGCGATCTGCGATGCGGAAGGAGAGCGTGAACTGCTGATAGCTCCGCGCGCTGTGTTCTCGCCGCTTCGCTTGCGTTGAAGCGACAGGCAGCACGAAGGTTAAGTCACTGCTACGGGCTCTATCATGAAAGCAATCGTCTTACAACGACGGACGGACGGACGATTTTCTCGTTAGGTAAACATAGAACAATGCTTACGCATTTAAATGTCCCAAGACAGTCCCGAAATGCACATTGTTTGGCCGAGTACCCGTCTCCCGTCGAACGGCAGTTAGCGATCCTTTCAAGTAAAAAAAAACAAAAAACAAAACGGCGCATTACGTTCAATACTGCGACATTCGAGGGTAATATATAATTATTTCACTGCGGTCAGCACGTTTCATTACCATGAAATGGGGCCAAATCGTTCGCAGCGAAGCGCCAGCTTCTACAATTCAATGCGTGCCGCCGACCGCCTATCCACACTAAAGCAACGACGGTGGGGCCACCTGTAGCTCCTTCTCGCGGCGAATAGTGAGCATAATTTCGTTGACGACGACTAAACGGCGATGGGGTTCTGTTGTTGAACTCAAGCACGCCAGTTTGATTCTGGGTCGCGGTGACTTCATGACGAAACGGGACTATATATATATATATATATATATATATATATATATATATATATATATATATATATATATATATATACATACATATATCAGGCAATCTTGTGCATCACTGGCGAATGTGGCACTATATCGAAATTTCTTTAGGCTAGCGCTTTCGACGATCACCGAATAAACGGCTAAAATTGCGCAAGGGCAATAACAATGCAACTGCACTATACAAGAACGTTTGTATATAGGCCCATTCGTCGCAACGCCGAGGCCACTAATCTATCTGGCGTGCTTCAGCTCAAATAGCAGCGCTCCGTGGCAACGAAACACCCCGGATGTTACAATATAAAGATATGTATATGGTGCAACCATCATCCAATGTTCCCAACTCGTTAAATTTGAATTATCATCGCTTTGTCCGTTCTATATTACGAAAAAAGAAGGAAAATTTTCGCGGTGGTGTTACTGGTGACTACAAAAAGGAGAAAAACAAATATTCGTATATACTACGCACCTTTGCAATCTATGTGAAAGGAACCTTACCCGAAGCAGTAATGAAATGTTATAAATGTTCCCACTTCTTTCCTGCATGCTTCGGATAAAAGAAACTGGCGCACTATGCATGGGCTCTCGCGCACCCGTGCTACACAATGTAACCCTCGCGGCGATCATCTCTAAAAGCTTGTTGGCGTTGGAACAATAGAAGCACAGATGCGATGATCGCCTACTGGTTTACCCATGGGGCTGCCGTGATCGTGCTTGGGCTGACTGGTGAAACCGTGCTTGGACTAATAGGTGAAACATTCTTTTCTTTTGGGAAAAGCCACTAGCGCCTTCACTACTTCGGCAACAGGAGTACTCTGTCATGTCGCCTTCTTTCCGTCCTTACGAATCCTGTGCCCAAGTACGGCTTTGCCTTTTTGAAAAGTTTCCCACCATCGAGCTATTCAATAGTTTTGCGAGGAAAACTTCGCTTCAAAGTAGACAAAAAAAAGCTTCTCTGGGAGGCATTCACTCAATAAAAAAGGCACCCGTTACAATCAGCTGTCATCGTCCGCTGATGTGGAACAAACCGACGAACCCCTATGGTGTCCCGCGAATCAACCTGAATCGGCAGTTTCGAAGCCCGTATACCGAAGCACGCAAGCATGGTGCCCGGTGTAGCGAACTGCGTTCCGTGCGTGTCGCACCGCCTATTGCCCACTTTAAAGGCTATGGCCTCCGCTGCGCTCAGAGTACGTAAACGCGATGAGAAGCAGTTGCCGAGACATGGCTTGTGTACTGACGACCGCAGGAACGCCGTTCTGTTTCACAAGTTATATCATGCATGTTTGCTAAAAAGAAAAAAAAAAGACCTGTCCCTCCGAACGCATGCGACCGACTGTAACGTATACTGCCCCCGCCCACGGTCGGGCTCCGTCTGGAACTATGCACCCCATCTTGTATGCGGCTCCCGGTCCATACCGTTGGTCCCGACGTGATGACGTCACCGCCTTGCCACGCAGGCGGTGACCAAGAGCGGCCGGCTGGTCGGCAGCGAGGTGACCGTGGACGGCGTGGCTCTGTGGCGCTTCCTGGGCATCCCGTTCGCCCAGAGCACGGCGGGCGATCGCCGATTCGCGGCGCCGATGCCGCTGGCCGAACCCGCAGACAAGTGCGCGGTGCGGGAGTTCCTCGAGCCGCGGCCACCGTGCGCCCAGTGGGTCAACGGCAGCGTGGTCGGCTCCGAGGACTGCCTGCGCGTGAACGTGTGGACATCCGCGGTCACGGTGGAAGACAACGCCTACGGCGGAGGCCGGGCCCTGGTGGTCGCTGTCTCCGGAAGGTGGTTCGAGACGGGCTCCAACGACGACCCCGACTGGCCGAAGCTGGCCGCCAAAGGTGGGGTTCTCTGCCTGCCGAATTGAATATATGTATATATATATATATATATATATATATATATATATATATATATATATGCCAAGAATGTTAGCCCTACCGTGAGTGTAAAGTATATATATACTTTACACTCGCGGTAGGGCTAACGTTCATGCATGTCGGGTGGTTTAAACAGATGCTGCTGAAACGCCAAAGTACGTTAGTCCTACCGCGCGTGTAAAGTCGTTAACCTCGAGAAATACTCAAATAGAACAACGTCTCCGCTCGAGGCTTCATACAAATTTAGCGGAAGACAAGGATTGCATCGCGTTCTAAGTGAAACATTCCATCCTCGAACGCTAATGCACTTCCAAATCCGTGACATTACACTGGCGTACTGGAACTGCTAGCTGTTTTGGCAAAAACAACAACAAAAAGCTAGCAACAACTTGATTAGGGCGAACTGGTTCCTCTTGAAGGTGTATATTCAATCAACGCGATGGGACGAGGACGAGTAATCAAACGCCTGTCCTGTCGCGGTCGCGGTTTCTTTCTTGTCCTGGTGCAATCGCGCGGCTTCAATAAACCTTGACCAAGGTGCGCAACTATCGCTTTCATTTTCTCCGTTAATTGCCAACCCACCTGTTGTCATCAACTAGTCAGAACCCAACTTCTAAAGACACTCAAATACTCGCTCTCTATCACGAAATGAAATCCGCTCGTCAAGTCGTCACACACACGACGACCAGCCGGCGATACGTGCAGGACACGTGGTGGTGGTGGCGCCCAACCACCGGCAAGGCGTGCTAGGCTTCCTGCACCTGTCGTCCGTGGTCGGCGTGGAAGATGACGTCGCCGTTGATGACGTCGTGAGCGCAGTGCAGTGGGCGCTCGACCACGCGGAAGGCTTCGGCGCCGACCCGAAGCAGCTGGTGCTGGTCGGCCACGGATCGGGTGGCTACCTGCTCTCCGCGGCCGCGCGAAAGCTGAGCAGGGACGCAGCGCGCCGAGCCTTTTACCAGGGCCTCGTCTACGGGTCCCTGCTGCCCTTCGATTCGGTGAGTTTGACCCACGGTGAAAGATGCCGTGGTCTTACCACGCGCAGTCACTTATACGATGCCCGCACACCGGAGTTCAATCCTCGAGCTCGAGGGACAGTGTTTTTTCAGAAGCTGGAGACTATACACACGTGGTAGCGTGAGCTACTAGCACGTTAATTTACACTTCAAACCTAAACACACTTCGCGTGGTTATGCAAAGACAGAAAGCGTTATCGAGCGGCGATTCCTCAAGGGATCCTGGAAATTGGGGAACGTGCGCAACTTACTTAACGGAGCCCGGACCCCCGCGTCGACTCAGGAAAGGGCATTGCAGTGTAATCCGTAGCGATCACCGAGCGAAGCTTTTGTAGCCAGGAGCACGGCCGGACTCGACTCACTCGCTCCTCTGCGCTCCCTTGCGGCCTTTGCAATGATTGATGCTGCCGCATGCCGCCGCAGCTCTGTGTTGGCGCTGTCAGCTCACCGTTGCCAATATGTAGAAACAATAGAGCACCTCATACTGGAATGTGGTGGTATCCATCCCGATGTCGATGCGAGCACAGTCACGCTTCCTGAGGCCCTGGGGCTCAGAGATACACTCTAAGAACAGTTTACACCCTTTGGCTTGCCCCTTCTGCCACACAAAAATAATCGTCATCTGCCTTGATGCGTTTCCATTCTTTATCGCTGCGAGCCCAGAACTTTCCAGTAACGAATGGCACGCGCGTTATCAGCATAGAACAGTTTACACCCTTTGGAGTGCACCTTCTGATAACGCACGTGCCGTTCGTCACTGGAAAGTTCCGGGCTTGCAGCGATAAAGAAAGGAAACGCATCAAGGCAGATGACGATTATTTTTGTGTGGCAGAAGGCGCAAGCCAAAGGGTGTAAACTGTTCTTAGAGTGTAGCAATAGTCATGTAAATAAATATGCGGCGGAAATTAGCAAAACACGATTGGAGGATTGGCGGCTCAAAAAGCAGAGAGGTGACATAAGATTAAAAGAGTATAGGTAGACGTGTTTAAAGAAAATGGCGAATTTGAATAACTTAACAACACAGTTAAACAAAAATAAAAAGCTGAGCGAGGTGGCAACTGCCATCACCCCGTTGCAAAGGGGACGCTCCTATCTTCCATCCATCAATCCATGCCGTTCCGCAAAGCGCATTCACAGATGCGCTCCGGCAGGCAGCAGGCGAGTAACATCTGCGTAACGTCGGCTGCCGGACGCAACTTATCTTGAATGTATAAGCTTAATCATTATTTTCAGTGCCAGTAGTCAACGTCATAGCTTCATATGTGAATGAAACGGCTTACAGCTTCTGCTTGAAGCCGGAAGCCTGTAGCAGACGACGCTGGAAAGATTAAAGCAGGTTAAACCAACACCCCACAATTAATGAATACACATGTCGTTACTTAGGGCAACTGATTCTTTCAGTACACACACTTCATTTATAAGGGAGGTACAGATACTGCGAGGCTACAACTAAAATAAAAATTTTACAGGTACAAAGTATTTATTTACTGATCAATACAGTGCACCCTTGTACATTTTGGTACCAACAACCTCCACATCATGTACATTAATGCCTAAAATATTTTCTAGGTGGCTTATGTGCATAAGCAACTGGTTTCTCATTTTTTTTCGTTACCATCTTTGTGTAGTTTACTAGAAGTAGTCGGACAAACTTGTCAGCAATCACACCAGCTGTGCGCCTCGTGTGACCAATGCCGACATCTCTGGGCACTTTGAGATGGGCGATTGTTCAAGGTATGGAGCAACGAGAAGTTGCAGCACTTCGTGCCCTTTCGTTCGCGGGAGGTGCTTCGCAGCCGTTTCGAAGAAAGCGACAATTTTGTCCAAAAGTGCCCAGAACATGCGATTTGGATAGTGCAGTCCACTTTTGTCCTGCTCGTGCAATAGGGTGAACAAAGGATCCCCTTTGTAGGCAACCTGAGCCCGAAGCCTTTCGATTATGACAAGGTAGCGACTAGCTCGGTGAGCGTCGTTACTGTTGGTTTGTGTTGAAGCACTTTGTCTCTCCTCGGTTACATCGTCCCGGGCACCAAAATATTCATGAGCAGGCAACGGTGACTGCTTTTCGCTTTGATGAATTTCCATGAGCTCCGGGGTCATGGCATGCAGGGTACTTACGCGGTCTCTTTGCAGCTGGCCCCATGACCGTGTAGAATGGATAGAGTTTGAAAATGGTCGGTACAGCTCCCGCAAGCTGCTTCCGTATTTGGCATCCGGGAACATAATCGCTTTCATTGAAATGTTTGCTACGCACTACAGTTGATGCGTACTTGTCGTTGATGACGAGATTTTCATGGGAAGTGTTTCTTTCGCCACTTAGAACACAGTTCCGCATCGCTATGAAATTCGTGAAAGGAAACGCTGGCCGTCTTCCCCTGCTGAGATTTGCAAAATGACGCGCAACAGTACACCATGGCTACAGTGATAGCGTTTGAGGCAGCAGGGAAAAAAACTCTTTCACGATTGCAACGATCCCACGGAGAAAGCTCGCAAAGTCAGCTGCAAAAGCTGGCACACGATGGGCAGCACGCGAGGGATCGGCGGCCTAGGCATGCTGCTTCAGACGCCGCCGCCAAGCACAGAAGTGGTGAGGTAACTGCGCCAACAAAATCACACCAGGGTTGCAAGGAGGAAGCCAACGCTCACATCATGGCATCAGCGGACAAGTCGGACGAACGCTGTACGCGAAGAAAGTCACCAGTCGGGACAGGAGCTACTCAAGAAAATGATATGCAGAACCACCGCTCGTGCCTTCGCGCCGCGGACACGGTGAGGTGGTAGCGACCTCGTGCGGCGAGCCATCGAGCTAATAGCCAAGAAAAAGTTCCGTGTACTCCCGTCGAGTTGCGAAGGCTGTAAGGGAGTGCGGAGGAGAGAGTCGAGTCCGGCCGTGCCAGGAGCTGTGTAGGCATCTGCTCGAACTCACTGGGGGTGAATGCGTGTTCCTCAAACCGCTCCCTGACGTAGGAGTTAACCAAGGAGTGGTACCGAAGCACGTTGCCCTTTCTCGAGGGTTGGAGTTACCTTCACCTCTAGGCTTTACTCCGTACTACTTAGGACGTTGTAATGGGATGCGATAATACGTATTCACTAGGCTGTGGTGTACTAGAATGGGGGCAGGGTGCCATCCGCGCGGCACCGCAAAACACAATGAGAGAATTGCGGTGACTTCTGCGTCATGGCGCCACCACTCTGGAGCAGTGAGCAGCCAGCGTGCTTGTTGTGCAAAATATCAAATTTGTAGAGCGAACTGTTCGCATTCATAAACAAGAACGCTGTTGGAATGTAAGTCCAATAATATAATTAGCACATAAAAGTAGAAAACGTCATCCTGGGGCTCATTAAAGCGCAGGGAAATCGCAGAAATTAAGCGGCGTCTACGCCCGGTTGTTTCCCATCACCTGTCAGAGTCCGTGATCGTCTGCTCAATTTTGATTTCACTGCAGCAGGGCAAACAGGGCTTACGCTCGTGTGTTTGTTCTGTCTGTATTATCACAGACAAAGCCACAAAAGACTTCGGTCGACGCTATAGATCTGTTTATATGTCGCTGCCCTGGCACCTTTGTCGTTCTCTTCTTCTGGGAGCCACCCAACATGCCTGGCATGTGGCACCGAATCGCACCGAGTGGCTGTCAGCTGTGCCGAGGTCGTGGCATTACCCCCCTCCCTAGAAGCATCGTCTCGATGCGGAACATTGATGCACTGGAGACTGCCACGGGGATACTGTTAAGAGAGACGTAGATGGTGAGAGAGGTGTGGAACTTTGCGTGCAGCGGGAGTGGTATAACTTCAATCCAGACACGTGAACGACATCGGACAGGCGTGGGCGTCGGGGACGGCGAGCGGTGCCTTCTCCTTCAGAAATCACTTCGTATGTGACGTCGCCGAGTCGTTGAACGACCCTATAAGGTCCAAAGTAGCGGCGCAAAAGTTTCTCCGTCCGACCACGCTGGCGGATCGGTGTCCACACCCATACTTTGTCACCAGGTTGATAAGTGACATCGCGGTGACGAAGATTGTATCGGTCGGCGTCGTTGTGTTGTTGGTAGCGGATACGCGTTCGTGCGAGCTGGCGCGCCTGTTGGTCGCATCGAGCGAATTCGGCAGCATCAGTGACAACATTAGAACTGTAGGTGGGTAAGAGCATTGCGTCTAACGTTGCGACAGCTTCCCGGCCGTGCACCAAGCGAAAAGGGGTGAAGCCGGTAGTTTCTTGAACGGAAGTATTATATGCAAACGTAACATATGGGAGAACGTCGTCCCAGTTTTTGTGGTTGACGTCAACGTACATGGAAATCATATCAGCCATCGTTTTGTTTAGCCTTTCTGTGAGCCCATTCGTCTGGGGATGGTAAGCAGGGGCTTTGCGGTGAGCGGTACCACTGAGAAGCATGATATCTTCTGTGAGCTGCGCTGTAAATGCTGTGCTCCGGTCGGTTGTAACCACTCTTGGAGCACCGTGGCGGAGTACGATACCATGTACAAAGAAGGTCGCAATATCATTAGCAGTGCCTCGTGGGAGAGCTCGGGTTTCAGCGTAACGTGTAAAGTAGTCTGTGGCAACAGCAATCCAACGGTTACCAGCCCTCGACGTGGGGAATGGTCCAAGCAAATCTATGCCAACCCGCTGAAAAGGTATCCGCGGAGGATCCACGGGATAGAGAAGTCCGGCGGGACGCACGGGTGGTGTCTTGCGTCTCTGGCAGTCGCGGCATGTCTTCACGTATTGCTTTACGTCACGGCGAAAATTAGCCCAGAAGTACTTTTGGCGTATGCGTGAAAACGTCCGTGCGAATCCCAAGTGGTCCGAAGATGGCTCGTCGTGAGAGGCCCGCAGGATGTCGTCACGTAGTGAAGAAGGCACTACAAGGAGGCAGGCGGTTGCGGTCGAGTGAAAACCCAATTTGTAGAGAACGCCATCGCGGAGAAAAAAACGAGAATACCTTGCGGATGAACATACGAGGCGGCTCTGGTAGGCGGTTCTCAAGGTAGTGGATGAGAGGCCGGAGTTCTGGATCATCGCGCTGTTGCTTGCTGATGTCTGATACTGAGATAATGGACAGAAATGCGTCCTCTTCATCAAAGTCGCATGGCGACGGTTGAAGTGGAGCACGTGACAGGCAGTCGGCGTCGGTGTGTTTACGCCCGGACTTGAACTCGATCGTCATATCGTATTCTTGCAAGCGACTCCAGCGTGCAAGACGGCCAGATGGATCCTTCAGATTGGCGAGCAAGCACAATGAATGGTGATCTGTCACAACTCGAAACCATCGGCCGTACAAATATGGTCGGAACTTAGCAATTGCCCACACAACGGCCAAGCATTCCTTCTCCGTAGTGGAATAGTTCCTTTCAGCTTGAGACAAAGTGCGGCTTGCGTACGCAATGACGCGTTCGGCTCCATCTTGCCACTGTACGAGGACGGCACCAAGGCCAACATTGCTGGCATCCGTGTGCAACTCGGTGTCACTGTCTTCGTCAAAGTGTCCTAGAACAGGAGGTGTGTGCTGACGTTTCTGGAGTTCACAGAAGGCCTCTTGTTGGCCCTGCTCGCAGACAAACGGAACATTATCCTTAGTCAGCCGTTGAAAGGGTTCGGCTATCCGTGAAAAGTTTGCCACGAAGCGTCAATAATATGCGCAAAGCCCTAGAAAACGGCGAAGTTCCGTGTTTGTTCGAAAGTGTTGGAAATGAAGCAACGGCAATGGTTTTGTCGGGGTCAGGTCGAATGCCCTCGTAGCTGACGACATGGCCTAAAAATTTGAGTTCGTCATACCCGAAATGGCATTTTTGAGGCTTTAAAGACAGGCCAGCAGTACGAATTGCGTCAAGAACTGCTTGCAAGCGCTGGAGGTGCTGCTCAAAAGTTTCTGAAAACACAACCATATCATCTGAATAGATAAGGCATGACTGCCACTTGAGACCTGATAGAACCGTGTCCGTCACGCGCTGAAAAGTAGCAGGCCCAGAGCACAATCCGAAAGGAAGGACCTTGAATTCGTAGAGTCTGTCAAGGGTAATCAATGCGGTTTTCTCACGGTCACGCTCATCAACCTCTATTTGCCAGTAGCCGCCGCGAAGGTCCATCGATGAGAAGTATCGATCATGTCGAAGGCGGTCCAAAGAGACGTCGATGCGGGGAAGGGGATGAACCTCCTTCTTCGTAACGTTGTTAAGCTTGCGATAGTCAACGAAAAACGCAGTGTGCCGTCTTTCTTTTTCACCAGAACCACAGGCGACGCCCATGGACTGGTGGAAGGCTGTATGATATCGTCGGTAAGCATTTGTTGGACTTGATTTCGGATGGCGTCTTGATCTTTACGAGAAACACGGTAGGCACGTTGGCGCACGGGTCTTTCATTGAGATTTGTAATAATTCTGTGTTTTGCAATAGGCGTTTGGTTGACCTTCGACGTTGAAGCGAAACAGTCCGCAAAAGACTGTAAAAGGCTTCGAATGCTGACCTGTTGTTCACCTGATAATCTAGAATTCACATCAATATTGCTATTGGCTGGTACCTCACAGTTAGGATCCCCATCACTGTGTCCTACAGTTAAGCAAGCGGGAAAGTCACTAACTGGCTCCAAATAGGCGATGGCAGTTCGTGGTGCGAAGTGCTGGTATTCAAGACTGAAATTGGTCACTAAAATCTGAGCAGTCCGTGACGACAGCTGCAAGATGCCGCGGGCTACGCAAACCTGTCGAGCCAACAAGAATGACAGATTGCCTTCAGCGATTCCGAGATGCATGGGGAGGATCATCGTCTATTTCTACGGTGATCAACGCAGTACTCCGGGGTGGTAAAGTAGCACAGTCATCCGAAACGCGTAACACCGTGGACTGTGGGTGGTAGTCGCCTGAATGAGTTGCGCGTTCGCTGGAAAAAGTGACAAGCAACTCGCGAAAACTTAGCCGTACTCCCGAAGAAAGTCCATGCCGAGTATGACCTGCCTAGAGCACTCTGCCAGTATAATAAATGAACCGGCAAATGTGACCTCACAAATTTGTACCCTCGCAGTGCATTTGCCGATCGGCGTGAGAACATGACCGCCGGCTGTACGGAGCTTAGGTCCTGGCCACGGTGTCGTCACCTTGTGAAGTACAGTAACCAGTTGTCCGCTCATAACAGAATAATCGGCACCAGTATCGACAAGAGCTGTTACCGGGTGGTTATCTACAGAAACTAGTATGTCGGCTGAAACAGGTTCACGGTTTTCGAAGGAAGGTGTCGAATGTACGCAGTCGTCGTTGTCGTCGTCGTCGTCGACGCCGTCGTCGGGGTGTCGCAGCGGAGCATCTTTCGAAGTGCGTTGGACAGCGGCCCCACCCCCGGAGGTCGCTGTTCTTAGTTTCTGCGACTTAGGCTCGTGGGCCGATTGCCCACGGAAGCGGAGAACGCAGTGTAGCGGCTAGGTGACGCCGATCGTCGAGGAGGTGGTGATCGTGACTGACGTCTCTGCGGAGACGGAGATCGGGTCGTTGGCAGGGACTGTTCAACCGGTGAGAACTGCGCGTACGGCGGCGAAGGTTCACTGGCCAGATATTGCTCGATTTCTCTCGGGCGCTCTCCCTCACGTGGGCGACGGGCGCCAGGGTGATAACCCTGGAGTCATATTCTTCGGTAGTAGCAGGCACGGTACAAGTGGCCCGCTTCGCCACAGTGGAAGCAGAGTGGCTGATAGTCAGGTGTGCGCCACACGTCTGACTTTCGCGTATTGATTCGGGGGCTTGTGGATCCGTATATATTTGTACGTGAAGCTTGGCCCTGGAGGTGGCACAGCGGTTCTTCAGAAGAAGGCGGGTTACGATGGTTCCCGGGTTGCGCAGGTAGCCTCACTGCTTGCGCATAAGTCAGTACGGGTGTGGCTTCTGGTCTGGCTTGCACGAATGACTGTGCCGCCTGGCGGACTTCTTCGCGGACGATATCTCTGGGGGATGTTACGGTCGGTTGAAATCGCACTCCCTGTAGTCGATCGAGCTCCTCACGACGACACTGCATACAAGCTCTCGAAGCGCATCGGTGTCATAGGGCAACGAGAGAGAAGGTGCTGATCCCAGGCTGCTTTGGCGATCATAGACCGAGGAGCGTTGCTGAAGGGCTCGCTCCATTGTTGTCGCCTCACTGACGAACTCAGCTACTGTAGCTGGAGGCCTTCGCATCAGTCCAGCAAATAGCTGTTCTTTCACTGCACGCATCAGCAGGCGTGCTTTCTTCGCCTCTGTCATGCTAGGGTCAGCACGCTTGAAAAGCCGCGACATGTCCTCTACGAACATGGCTGCGCTTCCGTTCGGCCTTTGAACCCTATTCTGAAGGGCTTGCTCTGCTCGCTCTTTTCTTGCGGGGCTGCTGTACGCATCGCGTATCTGCCGTTGAAATTCTTGCCAGGTGGTGATGGATGGCTCGTGGTTAGCGAACCATGTTCGGGCAGAGTCCTCTAGGGCGAAGTGCACGTTCCTTAACGTTTTCTGCTCGTCCCTATAATTGACGTCAGCCACACGATCGAAGTCGTCGAGCCAGTCTTCCATGTACTCAAAGGCTCACCATGGAACGGCTGCGGCCAGCGTGGGGTGTGGAGAACCAGCGATGCAGGAGGCTGTCCCGTACCATATGTCTCCTGTGTCTGGCTTGCGGTTGTGGTGGACATCCTCGGCAGACCTTGCAGGCCGTATTACGGAGGCAGTCTTTGAAGCCGTCGGCTTTTGCGTAGGCTGTCCGCTTGCAGTTCCTGGGGATCAGAGTACATAAACGCGTAGCCAGCAGCTCCACCAGTTTGTCACAGACAAAGCCACAAAAGACTTCGGTCGACGCTATAGATCTGTTTATATATCGCTGTCCTGGCACCTTCGTCGTTCTCTTCATCTGGGAGCCACCCAACATGCCTAGCATGTGGCACCGAATCGCACCGAGTGGCTGTCAGCTGTGTCGAGGTCGTGGCAGTATTCCTTTGTCTTCGAATAATTTTCAAATTATGCGCCGTAATAAATTACTAATGTATACGCGCAATGTGCTTGTTCATGTTGCCATATTACACAAGGTGAATGCCTGTAAGGGGACACGGGTCAGGTGGGCTGCACGAGCATCCTTTAATATGAATAAAGCAGGAGTGCGATCGCCAAGTTTCACTGATAAAAAAAAATTCATGCTCGTGTATGGTAACTGCTGTTACTACCGTGCAGACAGCGCTCTCAGAGCGGAAGTTCGCCGAGGGTGGCAACACATGCGAAAGAGCCAGATGGGGCCGGTCTGATAGAGCCCGGACTCACACTAATCATTCCGAATGAAACATGGCGCATATAAATCAAACAAGAGTAACTTTAGTCCATGGCGAGCCTGCTGCGCCCATGTAAAAAATACACACTAGCGCGGCAAGAAAGAACAACAGCAAGACATCCGCGAGCTTCCGCATATGAACAATGCTACCAGGCTGTAGCGACAGATGACGCTGCGATACACCGGTGTGCATAGTCGCCGAGTTTTCAATCTGCCAGAGGGGGGCGGGGGGGGAGTAATTCGCACCCTCTCTTCTTTTCATTCGTCCCTCCTCCCCCCCTCACCCCCGCGCATGCTCCTTGGCAAGAAATACGCACAGGCAGAGAAGCAATATATGTAAATATAAGTTTTATTTGTTCTAACAGTCTAACGAATATGCTAAAACTAACGACCACATGTTTCTTAACATACTAAATAAATAAATGAAGAAACTGAAACACGTGTAAACTCTTGGCAGACATTCATAATGCCCTCAGTCATCGTGAGAAAACGCCGGGTAAGACAAACAATTCCTCAACAAGTTAACAGTTCAAATATTACAAACCGATTACAGACATTTCATTTGTAAGATAATACCAACAATTTCCTCAATATGCTAATAATTCAAAAAATTAAAAGAAATTTCAAGCTGTCCGTGTCTAAGAAACATTGGGAAGTACAAAAATTTCTACAATAAGCGATGAATATAAAATCCAAAGACAGAACATAAAATCTTCGCCTTTCAAAAATGTAAACAATCTACAAACTCGATGTAAAACAAAGACAAGAACAATACTCATATGGCATAGGTCGTAATGACGAAGCGGCAAAATGCAGATGTTATGGGGGGAGGGGGTGGGCGATAAATTAAGGTCAGGAGTTGTGACAGCTAGACTAAAGCTGGCGCATTATACTGGGATGAAGTTACTGTTCTTTTATACGAAGGCTATCGCACAATTGAGAATGTGTTTCTACGCACAGTTGATCGCCGAATAAACTCGTCCGTGATGTCCCAGAGAATCTTCTTATTTATTTTTATTTTTTGCGGGCGAGCTTTTCGAGCCCACGGAGAACTGCACTGTGATTTAACCGCGCTTGTCCCATGGTTGATCTCAGGTACGTTTTGACACGACAGAGGCATGAAAACGATACCTCAGATGTGCATGTTGGGACTGGGATAGTCACAGCAATACCTCGGGCAAAAAGATCTCGCAGCTGCTCACAGTTATCACCCGAAAGAATATCTGCAACGTCCCGAAACGTTTTCAAGGGTGTACTGAGCTGCTTTGCTATATCTCTGAGCAAGCTACGGTGAATGTTGAGCCGTTCAGACTCAAGATCTTGCCCGTAGAACTACAACAGATACGTGCTGTTATCATTCCCAGTCAAAAAACTGCTCAATCTGTGTCATGTGCTGCCACATTTCTGGTGGATACATGTTGTCCAGCGAGGAATCTACTTCGTCCGATACCTCGTAGACCCGCTGGCGGTACATGTCCTCGGCCGAAGGAAATAAGTGAGGTACAGATCCGTCGTGGAGTCTTACTTTGCATTGGCGCAGGAGCTTATTTCTCTTTAACATTCAGTTACAACTCACGCGCCTCTGCGTGCGTCTCCTTCCAAAATCGGCAAAATCCTTCCTTATAAATCCGCTAAGACTCTCCCTGACGGAATAACACCTAGAACAGTTGGTTTCGTGCATGGAAGGAGTCGTTTACTTTGTTCCTTTAGACTGCGGGAACGAATATGTTGGACAACACACAGGAAGATGCCTCAGTGATCGCTTACGGAACATTCGAACGATGTTAGCAATCTCGCAAAGACTGGTCATCTAGCCAAAGGCTGCTTGCGTTGTGGCTGTAAACCCTTGTTTGGCAAAAACACAAGTGGTATCCAAGAACCTGGATCGGGTTATCGAGGCGTTCGATATTATTGCAAGCAATAACTTTGTAAGCTGCCCATCTGTTCCGCTGTCAAAAAATAAATCTTGTTCTTATAACGGTGGCAGCCTGTGGTGGATGATTTTGCCGAAAAGTAATATATGCTGCGACGGTGGTTCTTTCTTCCTGTTGTACCACGGTATGTATGTGTGAACCATGTGCAATAAAAATTCAATTGTTAGTAGAGCTGCGTCTTCGTCCCTTTCTGTTCTCCTACGTGCTCCCTTGCGCTTAACCTCCAGTTATGCAGTATCAAACCGCCCACCAGTCTGTTCTTTTGACCTACCATCCCTCACCTACCCTCAATTCGCTTGGAAGGTTTTCAGAGGTGGAAGTCACGTGAGCGCCGGCAGCCAGTACGACACACGCGTCAAGTAGGTCGAGGCATCGTAGTAGCGCGGAAAAGTCATGCGGTATATTCCCACGTGTGTAGAGATGAAAATTAACTTCGGATCGGGGGCCGTTCCTGCATGCAAGGGTTAATGATGCGGTAACAGGAGGAGGGTGAAAGGGCATTTTCTGCCATTGTCAGAGTAGCCGCCTCGTTTGTGGTGAACTTCTGGACAAACATTGCTATCAGTCTAGTAGGAATCACAGTTGTGCAAGACACCTCAAAAATGTACTTAAGATGCGTTGCCATGTATTGCGCGAGAAATAATTGGGTAGAGTACCGAGCACTCATCAAAACTATTTCGCTACTTCGAAGGCATTTCCAAGGTAAATTTTCTAGGGAAGTTCGAAATGAAGTACAACAAAACGGTCTACGGCCAGAACGCTTTGTTGACGCTCGAGATGTGAGTTGCTGTTACGTGGAACAAATGATGGAACAGGTGGAACGAATACACGCGTACGCGCCGCGGGCAACCTGACAGCTTGATGGAACAAGTCAAAGTTTCAACGTACGCAGCCTTACAGCCTGCTTTTGTTGAAGAAAGTAATTCTGCCTTTAGCGACCAGGTGGGTTGCACTTGTCTTCTCTCGTTAAAGAAATTGGGTTTTCATTCTAAGTATCTGAAATAATGAGTGTATAACATACTCTGAACTGTATTTAAAAGACAGCAAAAATACTCCTTTCAAGAATTTCAAAATACTCAAATACTCTGAAAGGTACTTAAGATAGAGTAATTTGAGTAGAGTGCTTAGGACAGGCACAAGTCTGGTAGGTATAGAGCTTTTTGTCGTGCAAGGAGGGAAGGGCGCGTGTCGAGCCTTTCCTCCTCTCTGGCTTTTGCAAGCCGGCTTGGAGCTGCTTGGATGTGTTTCCGCCACGTGCTGGGGAAAGATTCGAATATGTTTTAGCTCGTACTCCGGGGAATTTACGTGACGCCAGTTAATGCAAGTTCGTCCGGAAACGACAGTGTAGCCTGTCGGTGTAGCAGCAACTACAGCATGCGGGAATTTCTCTTGGCTTGGCAAACATCCGATGAGCATCAGCCGTGGCCAGTGCGCACCTGTTGCGAACTGTTTTGGCTGTATCGGTTTTTATTCAACGATGAGCAGCGGCGCCTGTGAATTGCCAGCGTTAATCGGAAAATATTCTCGCTATCTGATGGCTTGGCGGGGAACTAAAACATAGGTGTGCTTGTATACTGCCAACCCAATACAATTCCAAAACATCTATAAGCGCAAATCGGGAAAAAATATTTGCGTCAACCACCGGCACCGTCTTAAAGCCTAGGAATCTTCAAATCAGTGTGGTATGCCTACATTAGCCTCTTGCATGTGGCCAGTGGTGTGGCTGAACACGGCGATCACTGCGGCCAATAAACCGACATCATACACGTAAGCTTTGTGTTTCGGCAGTGTCTTGCCCTATGAAGCAGCAATATTTGAAGGGAATCGAATAAAATAAACTGGCGCCTATTTGAGAGGACCCGATTTCCATAGGACGGGTGAGCACATCGTAGAGTACGGGATTAAAGAAACAGAAAAAGAAATCGGTTTTCTCTTGCGGCTTGTAAAGTCTGCCCTTATAAAAATGCCCATTAACAATTCTCAGAACTCCTACCAACTTTCTGACAACCTATTTACATTTACATTTTAGTAACATTTGTTTATACACGGTCAAAATACTTCCTTCTTACTTTTGTATAAAGAATATTTTCAATACACCGTTGACAGACTTCCTTCTTACTTTTGTATAAAGAATATTTTCAATACACCGTCAAAAGACTTCCTTCTTACTTTACAAAAAATATTTTCAATACACCATTGACAGACTTCCTTCTTACTTTTGTATAAAGAATATTTTCAATACACCGTCAAAAGACTCGTTACTTTTGTGTAAAGAATGTTTTACTATACATCATCAAACTATTTTTTTTCTGAATGACATGTATCCTCAATAGGTCCACAGATCGTACTGTTTGCCGAAAAGTATTTAGAATGGGAAGCAACTTGATAGTTTTTGGTAAACTTTTCTAACATTAATGCCGATATATGATATACTCAGGAATCAAGCTCTTTGTTTTAAATCATAGTCCCAATCCAAGTCGGTAGCGAATTGTTGACGGAGTGCGCTACTGAAATGTTCAAAGAAATATGTTCGCAAACTCTTAGTACTAATCTTTTTAAAGGTTCTACTTGACTACGTGAGCATGCGGTGACGTCAGCACACTTCGAGAAAATTTGCTTGCTCTACACCACCTCACCGGTGTGATAGCGCAGTACTGTGCAGGCCGCGCACCATTTGCACAGCTTTATCCCGGCCTTGGGGCAGGTTAATTAAAACTAAATTAAATTAAATTAAATGCCGATTTACGTTAAGCCGTGACACCGCCCGCTTGCTGCACGCGCACGGTCGTGCGGAAAACTGCACATTTCATGCACTGGTTCACAACTTTTGGTATACACTGGGCAGTGGAAACCGAAATGTGTGTACCAGTCTGCGAAATGTGCAAATTTTCACCCGACCACATGCGTGCGGGCAGGCGGATGGTGTGGCGTGGGGCTCGAGCGTAAATCGGCCCTTACCACGCACTGTTATTGCAAGGCCCCCAATTAGCATTGCAACGAGATAATCAGGCCACTGCAGTCCGCCATATAAATAGTACGCCCTAAGCTGGGACGTGTCAGCACAGTAACGTCACGATATTTGTTAAAAAGAAGAAAAAAGAGCTGAAACTCATGGTAACACGGCGCTGGAACGTTGTCGCTCAAATATCCAGAAGGCTGCAAAATAGAGCTGCTGCTCCTGCTGCTGCTGAGTAAGCGTGAGTGTCGACCTGAGTAAGCGCACAGGTCGAACAGAAAGAAAAGCTCAAATCTTTGCAAGTGACACCTTTCTGTGAAAAAAAGAATGAAATATCCTTACTGTATAGAAAAATGTTGCTTTGTTCGCGTCTGTATGCGCACGTTTTCGTCCCTGCCTCCTACCGACGGCTTCTGTACATTAAAACAAAAGTAACTATGTCAATTGATCTGCTTTACGGCGATGGTAGCTTGCTATGTGAGAAAACAGTTCGAAAAGGGATAATTATACTGTTAATATTCAGTGCTTTCGCTTCATAACACGGCGACGAAATTCTCAGCTCCGACAAGGTCTTGCGGGGCCCTTACGACCTCCGTAATTATGGCAATCCGGATACCAAGAGCCAGGATATCAAAGGCCACGCTTTTGCCGTGCTTCGGGCGTCTGAAAACCGGTAACGTCATAGCCGCCACGTTTCGGACATCAATTTAGCTATAAAAATATTACTACAATAGGCTTCAGCATTATATTGCGCTGGACGCCATGAAGAACAAATTTCTCTTTGAAAGCGACAAGTGCTAAAGGATGTTTTTACGCAAAATAGGATAGCTGCATGATTTACCCTAAATGATTTAATTTTTCAATTTTTATTACATTTTGAGAAAAAAGTCGGTTTTAAGAACAATAATTGTCTCGAAAGATATACAGCCCCTAAATGCACAACAAAATTGAGCCGGCGGTCTTCTCAGGCTTTTTTTTTCAACCTCGGCCATGAGGTACATCCTCCCTCTAAGTACAGTTCCCAGAAAGGGATGCGCACACAAAGGCCGCCGCACCTGTCACCGAGGGGCGAGGAATGTCAACGTATCAGTCTTCTTCTTCTTCGTGATTTGGGAGAGGGAAAATACGCTCAGTTCTGCAGCCCATATGGGAGCACGGCGCAGCGTAATGGGGATGGGGGCAGGGAATGAAAGATGAGAGGATAGAGGGGGAAAGGGAGAGTAGGTTTCAGGCAGCAGACGTCAGCATCATCCAGGGGCGATGGCCGGCGCGCGAGGTAGAGGCCGTGCGAGGCCGAAGCCTATTTGGCGGCCTAGGAGCCCGTTTGAGTACGCATATTCAAGCAGGCTTGCCAGTGCTGGGAGGTGGTAGCGAGCCGGGAAGAGCAGGTGTGTCTCTGAGGTAGCCGGGAGTCCATACCGTCGGTAGGTGGCAGTGACTGGATCGCGCTCCTGGGCAGGACAGGTGCAGAGCAGGTGCTCGAGGGTCTCGGGCGTCACCGCACCTTCTGCAGGCCGGCGAGGCGATGCGTCCCTTGGCATGAAGCCTAGCTGCCGTCCACACGGAGCCCGTGCGCAGACGAAGGAGTGTGGAACGGTCCCGTCGCGAGAGAACCTTCGCAAGGTAGTAGGGGGGAGAGGGGTCAAGATTCGGCGTAAAGAGGGGCTTTAGTTTCGCGGTGGTCAAGGCGAAGCGGGTGGATGTAAAGAACGTCACATGCCTCTCCCGTGCATGCGCACAAATTTGACAGTCGAGGCCGAGAGGGAGACCATCGCAATCGCCATCAGTCCCTTTGCGACGCCGGCCTGGTACGGTCGGAGCGATGTAGGTGTTTGGTCGCTTATTGTGGCAGCAATCTAGCTAATTTTGCTGCTGTTTATGCTTATGCTGTGTTGTGGCTGGTTCATCAATGCAAGCCAACCGGCTACGTGCTTGTGAAGCCCACGGAGCTTTCTTCGTTCCGTGATGTGAACGTTTATGCAACTTCTCTGCCAGCTGCGATGCAATGTCGTGTGAAGTGATTTAATATTGGCACTGTCCGGGTTTTAAACTGCACACTGCACAAATAGCGAACAGCTTTTCCTCAAGACAGCACTGCGCCGAAGTTTTGTCTGTCTCCAAATTATAAAAAAGGTATGTTCTTTACCATCATATTTCATAAACATATTATTTTGATGTTATTTTGATTTCAGTTTCTTATGGCGCATTTTGGCAGGTTATTATAGCGCGAACTGTAATGCCGTCAAATGTGTTAAGCACGATTTTCTTACATTTTTAAGCTGCTCCGTGTCATGCGGCTCGCTTGAAATTGCTATAAACACGAAGCGTACAAACAATACGTTTTCACAGCGTGTCGCGATGACTTAATGTGTGGTAAATATTGACCGACTATGTCCTTGCTTTTTCCTACTCTGGCTGTACAGGATGAGAGATAGTGAAATATTGAGCGTATGGTTTCTCGGTTCACAATAACATCTTTCAGTGAACCGGTGCAAACTACATAGGTTGCACTGGTTAGACAAGCGCAAATGTGAAAAAGAAATTATTCGCCCTTGTCTACCCACTGCAACCTGTCATTGTGAACCAGTATTTTTTGACACTGATATTTTGTTTTCGACTAAAAATAAACGAACACGTGAAATTACAGAAGCGTTCCATATGAGAAGGCGTGCTTGAAAATACATCAGTCTGCCATTGGTTGCTATCACTGACAAAGAATTTGTATTCTTGAGTACTGCTTCAAGCTCTGTAATCTGTGTGTATAAAAATGTACCGAGCATGTGTTTGCACATGCTCGGTTCTGTGTATTTCCAAAAATACAATACAATACAAAAACAATTATGAATAAGCGCTCGCGTGTCCACCGTATCTGTTTCCGTGTCTTTTGGGCGCACTACAAAGTTCACCATGAATAAACCATGTAATTCACGTTTTGAGTGAGTAAATTATTTTTGCAGATAACTGATTAAGAAAACTTTTTGGGCAACTGAAATTATTCAGGCCACAACTTTGGGGGCTATAACAATAATTTCAGGCTGTTCCCTTTTTTGCACGACCACGCACACTTTCCTAATTTTAATAGCACGTAATAAATGCAACGCAGCAAAGGATATGCATTGCAAAATGTGCCCCATCATTTCCTCTGCAAGTAAATGGGGATGACGGTTACAATTTTAGAATTCGTGTGAACTTCATGTGTACCTTGTTAAAAAGCTGTTCTATATATTTGATATGCTAACCTGAACATGATGTTAACACTGACCATCTTGTTTCTGTGCAGGGTTCACTCTGCAAACATTCTGAGTGCAAACAACTCTGAGTGTAAAAAATACATTATCATCGATGCTTGCTAGTGATTATGCGGCAGCTGCCATGCCGTAATCAACTAACTCATTATATATTTATTATTTTTAATTTCTCTATTATCTTTCTCACAATTCTGTGTAAATATTCTTGTGTGAATAAACTTCTTTTAGTGGAAACTTTCATCTGTTTTCCATGTACATGCACCTTCTAGGTTGCATACTGCCTTTTACCAACATGTTCCCACATGCTGACAAATGTTTACTCATGCTACTATAAGTCGTATCTAGGAAAAATGTTACTAGGGGGATAGTAAGACGTCAGTAGCAAGTACATAAGCACATATAAGTAAAATATTGCCATAGTGTTACTACAAAGCCTAAATACTTCTGTTGGTTGACGGTTACTAGAATGTTTACGGATCATATATGACCATGCTTCAATTGAAGTACGATGGCCAATTCTTTATAGGATGTTACTAGGGTGTACAAAGAAGCAATGTATACCTAAGCAATGTTAATAGGGGATTGGTAGGAAGTTAACAGAAAATATATGAACATTTTTCTTTTGAAAGAATGTTAATAGGGGATTGCTAGGAAGTTAACAGAAGGTATATGAACATTTCTCTTTTGAAAGAATGTTATTAGGGTGTATAAAGACAAAAGTTACAGGAATTTGGTAGGAAGTTTAAAGACATCCTATCAACATGTTTCTATTGGGAGTTGGTGGCCAAATGTTTCTAGGGTGTTACTAGACCCTTGTTAGGATGTATATAGACAGCTGGTAGGATTTCAATTGACTGTTGGAAGGTTCTAGTAACAAAAGTCTAAAGACTGTCTAAAAAATGTTGCTATAAATTTTTATATGGGTGAAACACTTACGTTTGCTGACAGTGGCTAACTGGCCGGTTCGGTCGCCATCTTTCATGACGAAAAAAAAAAAGCACGGGCTAACGCCGCATTAAGACCACGCATGGTCATGCCACGCTGCTTCAGATGCTCGCGCAGTCCTCAATGTCAGCCACTCGACAAATGTCATTCACACTTTACGGTATGCTGTTTGAACGCTTGTCAGAGTAAAGAGCAGAACTTATTCCGTAGCGGAACGGTACCCACGCACACTGCTACGATCATCGCGTATGTTTCTTAACTACTCATTGCCGCTAAACCACAGCTTAGAATTACAGTGACAATGTTGAAGTAAGGTCGCAGTCATGAAATTAATTCGCATAAATTAATGCACAATTGATCTCCGAGGCTGATTGTATGCTCAAGCACGCGCGCACACATCGCGCTGGGTGCTCCATCTGCTTCAACGCCAACAGAAACTCCGGCCGCTCCGTTTCCCGCGTGGGAGATGCCTGTCGTACAAAATAAAGAGCCCTACTAATAAAACTATATAAATATAAGGGAAAGTCTCACGGGCGAGCACTAATTTCTACTCGAAAAGCTCGTGCATTGCTGGAGCGATAACACTGCCGTTACTTTCAATGTCACCAGTTTCGTTCAAGATGAACTTCCTATCAGGCTATGTTAGTGCCAGCGTAGATAAGACAAATCGATCAGTCAATTTCAGCACGGCACCGAAGTCTCTCTCTTGAGGCATCGGTGCAAACGCACCTTACATATTGCAAAGACGTTTCGAGAAACAGCGGCGTCGATCGATGTGCTCGCAGACGATGCCGTACCTGCGCCTAGCGTCGGCGTTGAACTGCAGCGGCGTGGACAAGTCGGCGTGGGTCTCGTGCTTCCGCGCCGCGCCCGTCGACGTGCTGTTGCAGGCCGCGCAAGCCGCGTCCCACAGGCCGCTGCAGTTCGCGCCGGGCTTCAACTTGTCGTCACTTCAGGCGGCACCCGTCGCCACGCCGCACACCGTCATCGCTGGGGCGGACGCCGCCGACGACAAGGCCCTCTTCAAGGAGCGCATCTTGCCGCTCGCACAGGTATGCACGCGAGACTCGAAACGTGCGTGCGCGGTAAGGAGTGGACTCGTCGTATGACTACTCTTGCAGTTCGGTTCCGCTTACGGATGCACTTAGTAGCTGGAACCCTTCTGCGAATGTTTTCCGCTTATGTAGACGGAACTTCGTTTGATATAAGTGAGGAGATATGTTCAACAGAGTTACAGATCACTGCGGTGGACGTAATGAAAACTCTGTCACGTGAAACATTGCGTGGGACATTGCTATGGGCAGTTTTGTCTGGACTCTCTTCCAGACAAGGCATCTCTAGTAGCGATGGGAATTGCGTTCCACATGTGCTGCAGACAAAGACGCAAGCTGAGCCATGAATAAATGACGAAATGACCACTAATTCTCTCGCCTGTATATGCAGCCAATTCTCGAACACATGGTTGTCTTCCACCATGTGCTTCGGCCAACAACGTGACTGAGGGCAGTACGACCGTCTTCACGTGGACACACCTGTGCGAACGCGGCATTGGTTCTATGGTGTGAAAATTTTTACTTGACAGGCAGTGTTCGAGTTGCCGCCAGTGACAATGGTCACAGTCTGATACCCAAGTGCTGACCGGTTTAGCGCGTAACATAACTACAACCGATCTATGAGTTAAAACTTGTTCCCAATGACGGAAACAAAATGAATATCCAGTTCATGCGACATATCCAAGCATTGCGGGCCCATCTAGCAGTTCAGACATCAAAAATATTTAGTCATCGCTTTAGTTATGTATTACCCAGTGTTAAATACTGCCGTATAGAATGCCGTTTAGGCATTAACCGACAGAAAATGTCCTTCAATCAGATAATTCTTTCTACACCTTCAGTGCACCATTCAGTGGCAACATCTGCATACATGTGCACACCAGTGTATTTTCTACTAGCACCTTTGGGATGTCTAATAACAAATCAAATCTTCAAGTAAAAGGAAGTCCCACAGCATAGTCTAGGGCATTAAATTGTTTCCTCCCTGTTTCTAACTAATAATGTAATGTCTATATTAGGACTTCAAAGAATGATCAATTTGTGTTTGCACTGGAGCTGTATGGAACAAAGTTCAGAAAGGTACCAGAGCTCATTTGCTCGAAATGATATTGCTGTACCGATTTGACTTCAGTAGAGCGACGAAAAGGGTAAAAAAACCCTTATTGAGATATGACATTTAGCGTGAGGCATTTCTTTTTCATGGTTTCTTCTAATAGACTAATGCATTTCTAAAGAAAGTCGGTTCAAGGCAAATATGAGAACCCGAGTATTAGAAGATCTAATAAACTAAATGCACACCTGACAAAAGCACAAAATTCATGTTGTTCAGAGTTGAGACACCTTTTTTTTTTGTTAGGTATAAACTCCTGGCACAGAAAATTAGAATGGCACATATATTCACTAGATTGATGGCCATTTACTGGAGGTACAAAAACAAAATTATACTGCATTCTTTTTAAGGCGAAGGCCTTTCTTGGCTCATGGTGAAGTTTGTGTCAGCAGACCTGACCGCCGGAGTGTCCGCCGAAGCGTCATCACGCCATATGACGACAGATTAAATAATGAAACATGATTGATAGTGACAGTTGGTGAATGATAACGTTATAGTACAGATTGGTAGAGGTTAATAATGACTAGTAATGACTAATAATGACTACTAATTACTTGCAATGACTACAATGACTCCGAAATCATCAATATGTGTAACGACGGCTTTTAATGACCACAATTGATTAGAAATTACTAGAAATGTCTAGTAATTAGTAGTAATGATTAAAATGACTTGTAATGACTATGATATGACCAACATGTCTAACGATGGCTTGTAGTGACCACAATTGATTACAAATAACTAAAAATGTTTAGTAGTGAGCAGTAAAGACTAATAATGACTGAAATGACTGGTAATGACTAAGCGTGGCAGTTTGGGCGAGTTGGTATGTCATAACTGTTCAAGGCTATTAGCGCAGCTCAGGACGAGCAAAAAAGGAAAGAGGTAGGGTTAATCAAAGGGAGCGGAAAACAGGGTGAGCGCTCCCTTTGATTAACCCTACCTCTTTCCTTTTTTGCTCGTCCTGAGCTGCGCTAATAGCCTTGAACAGTTATGACATACCAACTCGCCATAGCGCTCACCCTGTTTTCCGCTCCCTTTGATTAACCCTACCTCTTTCCTTTTTTGCTCGTCCTGAGCTGCGCTAATAGCCTTGGTAATGACTAGTAATGAAAATGAAATGACCAATATGTCTAACGACAACTTGTAACGACTACAATTTATTAGAAATGACTCAATATGCTTAGAATGACCACTAATGACTAAAATGACTACTAATGACTTGTAATGACTACTAATGACTATGGTATGACCAACATGTCGAACGATGGCTTGTAATGACCCCAATTGATTACAAATGACTAAAATACTTACTAGTGATCAGTAATGACTAATAATGACTGAACTGACTTGTAATGGCTATTAATTACTATGAAATGACCAATATGTCTAACGACAACTTGTAAAGACTACAATTCATTAGAAATGACAAAAATTCTTAGTAATGACCACTAATGACTAAAAATGACTGAACTAACTTGTAACGGCTACTGATGACTAGGATATGACCAACATGTCTAACAACGGCTTGTAATGACCACAACTGATTACAAATGACTAAAAATACTTAGTAGTAAGCAGTAATTACTGATAGACTGAAATGATAGGTAGTGACTAGTAATGACTACGAAATGACCAATATGTCTAACGACTTGTAACGACTACAATTCATTAGAAATGACTAAAGATGCCTAGTAATGACCACTGACTAATAATGACTGAAATAACTTGTAATGATTACTAATGACTATTATATGACCAACATGTCTAACGATGGCTTGTAATGACCATAATTGATTACAAATGACTAAAAATGCTTAGTAGTGAGCAGTAATGACTATATGAAAGAAGAGAAAGAGAAGAAGCAAAGAAAAA
This sequence comes from Dermacentor variabilis, assembly GCF_050947875.1. Classification (NCBI taxonomy): domain Eukaryota; kingdom Metazoa; phylum Arthropoda; class Arachnida; order Ixodida; family Ixodidae; genus Dermacentor; species Dermacentor variabilis. The sequence goes on from NC_134572.1 coordinate 149,635,707, forward strand.
GAGGCGAATTATAAGAGGAGGAAGAGTATAGGCTTTCGCTGTTCACCTCTTAACAGTGGTCTTAGGAGACCCTGTAATATTTATAAACGTCCTTGCAGATAGCACAATTTACTCAATTCAGCTGGATTCAAAAGGCAAGTACTGCTAACATTAAAAAATGTTAGTGCCATGCTCCCTATTAACCAAAGTTTCACTAAATATTTAAATTTTTTCTCACTTTAGGGCACTTGCTCCATTTGCAGATTACAATCATAACTGAAACACCATGAAACCACAGCCGCCTTGGAGAAATCATGATACTAGCACAAATTTCGAAGAATACCCTCAAAATGTGCGATGAAGTGCAGTAGGTGCCTACCAGCTAATCGTCAATCGACAGACATGTAACAGGTTCTTATTGATGCTTCACTGGCTTACAAGTGTGCTTCAGATGCACCTGAACCCAATGCGTGCTACTTACATGGCGAGTGTCATGGCAGATGGTGTGGCCACTGGTACATGTTTGTGCTTGGAGCGTGTAATTATCTGTTTGTAATACATGAATAACAAGTAATAAAACTACCGAGATTAGCTACGATTATAAACAAGCCATGTAAAGCTTCGCGTGTAATATTTTTTCAGTCTACTAATTTTCATACTGGGTGACATTCTTTAACTGAGATTTATCTTTAAATATAAGAATTAACCGACTCAAGAATCTCTTGTTACATGTTGCTTCCTTGAGCCCGGCGTAGAATAGATGGGCGAGTAATAGCCATAGCCCATTTGATATTTAACTAAAATTTCTCGCTTATTTAATACTGGTTCTAAAGCCCACTTTCCAGTGAAGGTGCTGCAGGAGGGAGGGCGCCGCGGTGGCAAACGAAATTTACCCAATTATAAAGGCACCATCCACGAGATATTCGTTATGCAAAAATTAACCTCTTTCACCTCCAATTGACAAATTCGGCATAGACAAGAGCGCCGGAAGCATTGACCATGGGACACCCCCCTTATCTAACGAAGCTCATCTGTTGGCGACTGATCGTCGTTCGTGGCTCTAGCCCACGATACGACGGCGCCATGTGCTTTTGCATGACAACAACATCGAATAACGCGGACAAGGCTTCACCGAGGTTCGTGCACCTTGTTAGCAACACAGTCTACATACGACTCGCCTCACGACTGTTCCCCGCTGTAGTCTCTGCACGCGCGCTGCCAGCCGAGTTCCTGCCCTAAGCTGTCGGCTGCTTAACATGCAGAATAGTAATGAGAAGCATCTATAGCTCAGCAGCGAAGCCCGCATCGCGCTTATACATCCGCGAGTATACAACGCCGAGATAAGCTCTCTCTCTCTCTCTTTCCGACGGCGCAGCGTGACGGCAATGCCTCGACAACGGAGGCTCTGGTGGACTACATGTTCAACGTCTTCAACGTGCCCGAGTTCGCGAAGCTCGTCATCAAGAGCCGTTTCAGCGTTCACTCGGTGGACGAGATCGCCGAAGGGTTCTCGACATGGGTCTCCACGTGCGCCACGCTGAAGGTCGCCAAGGCGGTGGCCGAGGGCTACCACTACCGGCTGGACTCGGCCGTGGCCAGCGGGCTTTTGCGTCCGCCGCTGGGCATCGGCCAGGTGGCGCGGTTCGCAGCACACGGGTGAGTGGTGCCCGCAGAGCGCAAGATTTCACGTGAACCTACACGGGCGCAGGTGGTGCCAGGGAGAACACTGTCCCAGGAATGAAAGATCGTGAACAACGGCAATGAAGAACGCGAACTGGAAGCCTCTATTTCGTGCGTAAACTTGTAATAAATTTGGCCGATATTACTTGGCCAATAAGGTTGGCGTAACTTTGGCCATTATCAGTGTGAGTAATCAAATTGCTTAAATGGATTCTTCAGCGTAAGTTGTAGGTTTTTGCTTCCTTCAGGCTTACCCCGTTGTCCTAGAACGTTATACTGTACTCTATATAATTCACATCGACTCCAGTAACTGGAGGGCCGCTCCTCTCATCGACTGAAGTGGTCGCTGTGCTTTTCGTATAGAACTCGGTGATTCGTCACAGTTCAGCTCGTCAAATGGTCATGGCTGGCTATAGGCATCCTTAATTGTGGAGTGCGCTTGCGAGCACTGGCCGTTCTGCATGAAGCGCGCCCCGATGCGAATCTCCGTGTTGCTTTGCTGACTCCTTTGCTGACGTGTGGTGCCTTTTTTTAACCTAAAAAAAAATGCGCCAAGTGTTACGCCATGCGCATACCATCTCAATAACGATTCAGAAGCGCAAAACACTTAAAAAATGTACAACATCTATGGCTGTAATAACGCGCGACAAGCTGCTACGTGTCATGACTCGGGGTAAGCAGATTGGAATTAGCTAAAGAGGCTGTTCGGTAAAACGTTATAGGGAGGACCTTAAACATGCAACTTAGTCCGACTAGTATCAACCCTTATCAACCCTCATCGGTCGTTCCCTTATCATGTTCGATAGCGAAGACGATAAGGCAGCTTTAAGTAAGACAGAGTTCATTACGGCACTTGAACCCGCGATCTTTGGTGTTCAAGTGAATTAGGGTTAACTTAGCGAAGCTGTTGCAAAACCACCGCTACATTTGCTGAGGGGTGTATGCAGTATTCTTCTTTGTGGCATCGGGCGTCCGCGCGTTGTTCCCAGTGACGCTGCGCTTTGCGCTCTCGGATTTGCTGCGCTTGTTGCGTGTTACGGCATGGCGTCTTTCCTCGTGTTGGTTGTGCTCGCAAGCGGCTTGCTGTAGTTCCCCGCTCCCCACGCAGAGTCACTGAGTTGCTTCTGGCGTAATCTGTATTGACACTGATACTACAAATTTGTGCGTCTTCGTTCTTCTTCAGTAAGCGGCTGCGCGGTCGTCTTGACGCCATTACTGTAAATGCGACAGCGACGCGACCACACTAACTGCTGCGGCTCGACCCTTGCTCATGTCCATGCAGCCCGGTGTCATTTGGGCCGAATCTTACGATGGTTCGGAATACGAACCGTTCGCTTCGCCGCTTACGTCACTAGATGTGCCACTCCCAAGTCGGTGGTGGAAGAAGGGGTGGACGCGACCAATAAATGAGAGGGTGCCACCTCTGAAGTGTACGTCATTATATGACGAGCTAATCGAGGAATTGCAGAATGTTTCTGTTTGCTAAATAGATTTGAAATATAAATTAAATATTATACGCCAAGTTCTGAAGTATAAACGTGTGGTGCCGGGCGTTTACGCAATGCAGAAGTAATTTATTAATGTCATTCTTTATCATTTTCAGCCGGCAGGCGGTATCGCAAGCGTAAATGAGTTGGCAGAGCGCAGCGCTATGTCGTCTGCTACCAGGAGCTCGCACGATGCACGCAACAGGAACGCACTGCCAGCATTTCCTAAGTAGCGAGCGCGAAAAAACCGTGAACTGGTTCTTAGGGACAATTTTTCTTCTTTTTGCGCCCTTCGTCATCGGCTCGGACATGACTCGCTCGCCGCCGTGCTGCCGCTATCCCTGCGATCTGCCCCACGGCGCGTCGCGTGATAGAAGTAGTGGAACTTGAAATCGAACATTACGATATACGGGCCCTGCATTGCCTGCTCGAAGTAAAATCGAAGAGTGTGATGCTGACGGTGCGCGCTGTGCCGTGAAATTGAGGAACAAAGTGCGGCACTCCTGAACCAGAGAAAAAAAGTCAGCCAAATAAGTTGTCTCCACAATATCTTCGCATCCTGACTGTATAGTTTTACCAGCCTAACGAAGGAAGTGCTGGACCAGCCTAGGTTGAGCCCTTATGATTGCTGAACGGCGATCTGCGAGCTATTCACGCTGGCGATAGCACTGGGAATTTGATCTCACCATGCAAATATCTCCTTGGCATTGGCTTTGAAGCGGAGGTCACAGGAAAGCTGACCCAGCCCTTCTACCGGCCAACACGGTAATTGCGGGAGCAACTTTGTGGACAGTGTCGGCAGCAGAGATCTAGGCCATTCCGATGAATTCTTCGCGTCCGACCGATTTTTGGGAGCTGCAGGCCAGTGGCGATGAACCGCAGCGTGTAATATGCCTTCCTCTGCGTGGAATGACCACTGGTACGCTTGCACCAGTGTCTCCTCCATTTGATAGCGTAGCCTGCAAAAGGTCTACTTAGAAAGCCGGCAATGGTGGTGCAACTCATTATCCGTCACTTCTTCAAACGCGTATCGCACTCCCAGCCGTGATCGACACCGAAAGAGCAACGCCAAGCAGACGACGAATAGCCTCCGAAACAACCAACGCACGCGCGCGCGACGCCCGCGTGTCTCCGGGGTCGCGCGACCGGCGCGCGCGGCCAGGGTCGCAGGCCAACAGCCAAGCCACAGCAACGAAGCAAGCATCACGGTAGGGTGGCTAGAATTCTAGCCACCCTAATCACGGTCACGGAGGAAGGAAACTAAGGAGAGGCCCTACCCCCTCCGCGCGCTAGGAGAAAAGTGTGGCGGAAATGACGTAGTAGGTTCTCATTTTTTTGCTGATTTTTTATTTTTTTTGTTGTATGGCCACGCCTTTTGGGCCACAATGGCGGCGTTGTTCTGATTTTGAGCGTTCACACGTGTTGCTCTGGTAGGTTTCGTGCCGTGGCAAAGGCGCTGTGTGGGCGGGTTTGCGTTAGTCACCGTGTCTTGTTGCGCTGTGTTACCTGCACCGTGCTCTGCCGGATGTTGCGCGAGCGTGCGCGAAACCACGCGCAGCGCGGCGTGGTTACGCGAAAGATGTAAACAAGAGAGGAGGGTGGCACAAAAGGCGGAGCATCGCGATGAGCAACGCCAACTTCCGGCTTCACTTTTCCTTCACAAAGAGTGACGTCAGGGCCTCTCCTTAGTTTCCTTCCTCCGTGATCACGGTAGTTGTGTCACCACATTGATCTAGCGCATTATTTAGCAGCGCACCATTCGCAATATATGCAATCTTTTTTTTTCGAATGGTCAGTTGCCGTTGTTTAAAACACCATCTGACTGAACCAGGACTGCATTTTCGATTCCCTAATAATTACCTTTTATTTCCTTTTTTTTATCTTTTTTTTTTGCGCGCGTACAGCACGGTGCCGCCGTTGGCTGACACGAGTCCGTGGCTTCCCCTCGGCAAGATGGCCGCGACGCGAGTGGTCGGCGAGGACGGCCACGAGAATCTGACCAACTACGACCCCCAGTGCACAACATAGTGCAAATCAAGGAATAGTTCATTGTGTCATAAAAAAAAAGGAAGCGATGAAGGCCCTTGCCGTTCTTTGTAATCCACCTTTCGCGTGCAGTCAGTCCCGCTGAACAAGAAGCAGCGAAAAGTGCCCATCCGAGTAAAGGAGCACGGTCAGGTATAAAAGTAGGCATAACTGCTCTATCAATGCATGGTGCTGGACCACAGTGCTGGAAAGATACTTCGCGTATGTATCACGATGCAGATACATGATACAGAGCCGGTAAGTATTTGAGATGATACAAACTTCGCCATATGACAGGACTACAAGGTAAGAAGGGTACAGACGAGCGCAGACTTGCAACTGAGTTTATTGCAAAAACGAAGAATTAAAACCCTCATGTGTGTTCAGCCAGTGTGTCCTCTCGCCATCCCGGTGACAAAGATATAAAACATGGTAGAAAACTACGACTCGTGTTCTTGTGTGGCACGTGGAGTGTAGATAATCGTATACTCCCTGTCTGGCAGATTAAGTGAATGGTGGTTGATGCACCCATCTACCCTCATTTTGATAAGGAATGCCTCAATGATCGCCCTAAGGAACCATACTCCCTTGAAAGAACTGCGCTCTCGTAATATAGCTCGCACCCGCAGTCTCCCTTGCAGTGAACTCGGTTGCAAGATACAGATACAAAAAACTAGCAAACTCTATCCGATACAATATTTGGCATTTGTTTCATAAAACGCTTCGATGGAAGAGTTAATTCCTCGTAATTCCATTATAAGGGGATGATGCAAGTTTGCAGCTGTTTACTTGCAAATTTCCCACCCGCAGACTTTGTTCCTTTCAAATACCTACTACTAAAACGTCAGAATATTTTTTTTCGACATTCTAAACGTTATGTAGTTATATCGCATCGCTATTCTGCAAGAGTCTGGGGCCGGCCGCACTTGCCTTAGATCAACGCTGTTACTCTGCGCAATCGGACATTTTCCCATGCCACCTTTACACTTTGTGATCCCGTCATGAAGTGGGTGAGCGTGTTATTTTGCTCATTCATTTGCAGATGTTCGCAGTTGTCCCGCACTAGGCTTTACTGCGTAATGTGCATATTATGCACTGAATAAGTTGCGCGCGTTCTGCAGACATAACCATACGTAAGCAATACATCGTGCTGTGATTTTTGTTTGTTTGTTTGTTTGTTTGTTTGTTTACGACAGCAAATGTAGCGTACACTGCAAAAGATGTTGTGAGAAAAAAAAACAGAAAAAGTATGGAAATTTCAGTAACGTACCTTTATTTTTTGTTTTCGTCGCTTTTCTGTTTCTCACTTTTTCTATATAGTTTCACTCGCACTTTCCGCTGATGTCTTTTTCCGTCAATTTACGGGAAGAAATGGGTAAAATAGTTTACTCCCTTATGGCTGTAACTTTTACACCCGTCATCACCGCTGCTTTCATGATGTAAAGAGTCAAGTGCTGGGATGTGGCCGTTATCATACAGCACGCTGCACAGAACAAACGAGACGTGACAAAACACCCGACGACACGACACCAGGCGCTGCGGGACACACCTGAATATCCACTTTACGAGTTGAAATAGCCGTGATCTCATTTCATGACTAGAGAGGAGAACAGGCGTAGCTGCTTCATGAATGAAGACCCGTTGGCTCGTGCGTATGAGATCTATCTGCCTGTACATATGTGGCTGACGAAGCTGCACACACGTGTTGATTGAAGATAGTGAACATACGAAGAAATCTGATTTCGCGCACATTGTTTTTTTTTAGTACTCTGTCTTCCAGCATGCACAAAGAAAAACTATTTTTTTTTAAACGAAGAATCTGATTCTTGTTTTTTTTTTTCAATTGAAATGAATGTGCCGCAGCCTAAAATAGAAGTTTTGCGCTTGTTCTTTGTTTTTCACACTTATTTTTACAGTGTAGGGTATCGAGCTACTCCAAGACGTAGAAACACAACAAGAATTTAATTAACAAACTTTGTGAGATCTACCACCAACCCGTTTCTACTGAGATGCCCAAACCTTCATTATCGTCATCGTCACAGCGGCTTTGTGAGCTTGCACCAATGTTCGCGTAATTTTAAACCAATTTAAGGTTCGACGTGGAGCAGTACGCACCGCTGATGATGACTTTAAAAAGATACACTTTGATATGAATTTGTGCCCATCAGAAGTACAGCGGTTAATTGATCACGTAACAGCAGATAATGTTGCGTCTAAGAGAACACACCGATTGCCATTATATACGTTCAGAAAATATGCCCGCAAACAGTGCGGACAGAGTCCTTCAAAAGCATTGAAGGACTCTGGTGCGGGTGATTTCGGCGGACTCAGGCATTTGACAACAAACTCGTATTTCGCATTCTCATGAGAGGGCATTAAAAAAACATGCAAACGTGTTTGCAACTTTCGAAAAACATTGACTCACAGTGGAGAAAAATGTGCAAATGTGGCACGGGACTAGCCACTCAATCTTTGCGGGCATATGGACAGCTGCAGAGGAAAAAGGGCTAAACCTTGGTGGGGAAAAAAAGCATATATATAGTGGAGAGATGTGGTAGAGAGGAAACCAGTTGTTACTATAGTGAAAAGCAAACACTTTAAAATAGTAAGAAGGAAGTCATGATACTTCAAAGCGCTAAAGCACACTACTGTCCCCGAACCCGTATAAGGGTATCTGATTCTCAGAACAACTCCTCCGGCGCAGTGGCTTTCCCATCGCAGTCAATCAGCATCAGCTACAACATTTCTCACGATACAACATCGACGGGCTCGGAGGTCGCTGCCCTCCAAGGCGCTGCTGGTTATATGAACTAACAACCGACTAACCAGTGGGCAATATCGTGCAACTCAAAGGCTAGGCCTACCGTGTCTTTTGTCAACTATTCGTTGCGGGTCCTGTGAAAACTCCTATAGGAAATAACGAGGCACGCAGTAACACGTGACCACGAAAGGACATAACATCGTGTTTTTGCCGTGTTTTGTCGGGTAACAGCGGTTGCCGGGTTTTTGCGGTATCTCCGGCAACGGCATTGCCGACGAAATGATAGAAAAGTTCACGAAGGAGCAAATCTTGTTTCCATACCTCTGTCGAGAATTGGCGCAGCGGAGTGCGTAAGCAAGCGAGCGCATGATTTGACATTACAGAAGTGGCCTATACACCCTGCCTTCACTCGCCTTTGATCGCATTCACTTGACCCGCCTATACGCAATTGAGTGCGCATGTTACTTGGTCTTCCCTGAAGTAAAAAACGGTACTGTGTCGCTTGCCCGGACGTTGCATTCATCAATGCATAATTATTCTTAATTCGATAACGCCGAATGCAACACCCGTAGTGACGAAGAAGCTGAAGAACGTTTTCTCAGCTACTGGTCGTCTTTAGAAAATGAAAGGTTTGACCTCCGCACAGCACTAAACCCGGTAGAAAGACGACCTTTCTCATTGGACAAGATCTCGTGGCCATGGGTTCTCTTATCACAGCTGCATTGCTGCGATTCCGAAGAGGCAACCGGAGTGAGCGGCCATCTGTGATGCAGAGCAAATAACTTTACCTGTACTTCGGTGGCACGAACATTGCGACTTTTCCTCTCCTAATTATTTCTTCCCCTTACCCATATCGCCGATGCAGGATATTGAACCAGGCCCAGCTCTGGTTCACCTTCCGGCATGTCATTTATCTCCACCTCTATGAACGAAACAGTAAAGGGGAAAATTTACCATTGATTATTCGCCTCTACCATCTCGAAACAGTGCAGACTACTTAGCATGTTTTCTTACGTTAACGTGCTCAAGATAAGGAGGTACTTACGCTGTCGAAGGTCGTGAGTTTTAAAGACAGTAGGAGAAAAGTAAGTGAGCCTGCGTTTGAAATATTAAAAAGTGGCTGGAGTGACATAGGCAAGCGAAAGCATATAGACGCGGCCTTTGCATAACCTGTCCCCTGTTTCCACAACATATAAACAAGGCGACGCCATTGCTTCACCGAGGACACCGCGAGAACACTTAACACAAAAGGCATGCGCTGTCGGTGTTTTGTTTCACTATATTTGTTTGTGGGCTGGCATTCTCGAAATTCCGAGCAATAACTTTGTCAAGAGTGTAAGACAAGGTATGAGCAACTTAAGTGATAGAATGGTGCGGTAATATAATACGCGTATACCGCATGTGATATAGCAAAGTGTGGCATATACATATACCTAAATATATATACGGGAATTTTCGCTCGCGGTGAAGCCGACAGCGGATTTTCTGCAGCACTAGGCCTTTAACGCTATCGCATTAAAAGCTAGAAGCTTTACGAGTGGTGTTTAGGCAGGCGTCCGACGACGAAAAGGCAACGTGCATTTCTAACTGCGTTGACGCCATTCATTTTAAATTACTTTCTAGGGTTTTTAACACCAAAACCACAATCTGATAAGGAAGCACGCCGTAGTGGGGGACACCGGATTAATTTTTACCGCCGGGAGTTCTTTCACGTGCAACTAAACCTCAGGGCACAAGCATGTTTGCATTTCAACCCCCTCGAAATGCGGCGTCCGCACAATGCTTTATCCACTGGGCTACCGAACGTGCTGGGACTAAAGAGGGAACGTTTACTATGGGTAGATCAAGTCCAATTTCCGAATTTGTCAAAAAACAGCTTGTACATAGTTGTGGCAGATAAGGCTTTTCTTTTTGTGATAATGGATCAATGCTCTCTTTTCTTGCGAGGTCCTGCAGATGTGTTCCTTTCCATTAACTACCGTTCAGGGCTATTGTTTCGGAGAAGGACTCTTGGCAAAAGCTAGTGCCGAATGAAGTGCCGTAATGTTTTGTCGACAACCTCAGTGCACTGACTTTTAACTGGCTGTCGATTCTTGGCAAGAAGCTGGGGGAACTAAAGCGGGTTTGTTGTAGATATGCGTTGCTATTTTAAGACACCCACTTCATTCTCGCCGCGAAAAAGACTCGGCGCGCACTGATGATGATATGTACAGATGTGAAAGGTGAAAGAAACAGTCACATAAAAACAATTATGAAGTTTTACGTGCCAAAACCACACCATCTGATTATGAGGCACGCCGTAGTCAGGGACTCCGGATTAACAAGGACCACGTGGGGTTCTGTAACGTGCACGTAAATCTTAGTACACGGGTATTTTTTCGGCCTTTCGCCCCCATCGAAATGCGCGCGCCGTGACTGGGATTAGATCCCGACACCTCGTGCATAGCAGCCCAACACCATGACGATTAAGCAATCACGGGGGGGGGCTTAACAGTCGCATATTGCGCTCACACTACAACATTTTTTTATGAAAGTGGCACAGAGGAGAAATGCGAAGTCGCTTTCAGAGGTCAGGGCGATCAATGTTTTTTTTTTTCTTTTGTCCTTTTTTTCCTTTCCTTCTTCTTTTTTGTGGAACTCGAGCAAAACGAAAGAAGTTGGAAAGGACTAATCGTGCAGAGCGATTCTCAATGGCATCAAGGCTCAGTGCTCGGGATTTAGGAGGTCACAGACGGAATACGCATATTCAACCTTATGACTAACCAGAGTCTTATACAATAGTAACTTCAAACATCGTAGGGTCAAGTCAGAAGTTTTGACATAAGTAGCCAATCGTGCGGATAACGTTATACGGATATACTGCATTTGTGTCCAATAAAAAAAAATGCGGATCACCCGCACTGTGGGACTCGATGTAAGCGAAGCTTCGTATGCTGTTTGCTTTGATTGACGATGACTATCGGTGATGTTGGCGACGAATGTGTAATTTCTTCAGCGTTTAGTCGAATACGAGAGTTCAAATTCAAATTTAAATTCTTTATTTCTGCCCAAGCACAGACAGCGGAGGCGCAGAAAAAGCTTTCAGAAACAGCTTAACAAAGCCGCAGCCTCCTTTCGCTTGGCAGCGGCTTCACAGCAAGGATTTTAAAACAAAGGTAATTGCAGTATAATAACAGTTATACAATAATGAACAAGTACAAAAGAAAACATAACAAAATTATATAACATTTAGACAATATTCACCACAAAGAAAAACAGAACGTATACATGGTAACATACACAGCACGCACAGCACTGTTTGACGCACTGAAGAGATCGAAATTATTATATACATAAGCATTTAACAGGGAAGGAAGAGTGAATTGTAGGCGTCCTCTACCGCAGTTTATTCGAGGGGTCGGCACTACCCGATTCTACGCATACCTTGTCTTTTAGGTTGCTTCTCGGGTACGCAAATCCGCAAGGTAACGTATGTGATTTACGTTCCTCCAACACATCCCTTAACGTATATCATTTACTCTGGCCGTGCTCGCAAGCTCACGTAAACTACGAACAGGACAAGCGCAAGTTTGAAGAAGCAATCCGGAGCGAAGAACTCGCTCCCCAACTCTGGGCCGTCCAGCAGGTCCACGACGCCGCCAGGAAACTCAACCTCCCGGTTCCGTCGTGGGAGACGCCCACTCCATGAGAGCCCGCAGCTCTCGTGGCCTGCAGGACCTGAATAAAGTTGATTTCCTTCCTTCCTTCCTCCATGTTTCCAGTTTAAACCGGACACTCAAGCGGTATTTGCACAAGTAGTGCATCTTCAGCACACTACTTGATGTGGTGAGTTGATGTTAAATGTCACCTTCCATGCACTGCTGCTGTTTGTCTGCGTAGTCTACAAAAAACACAGGGAGACGTGTTAGCTTGAGGTGTTGTGCGTCACTGTTAGTAATATCTATGAGAGTTGAGTATTATCATTGCCTCACATGGCACATCGCATCGTGGCAGAAGTGCTCAACTGTAATTAACTGTATGTAAGCATATGTAACTGTATGTAATTGTATGTAAGCATTGTATACACACATTCGCGGTCTGCACCACGTTTCGATGTGTGTGTGTGTGTGTGTGTGCGTGTGCGTGTGTGCGTGTGCGTGTGCGTGTGCGTGTGTGCGTGCGTGCGTGCGTGCGTGTGTGTGTGTGTGTGTGTGTGTGTGTGTGTGTGTGTGTGTGTGTGTGTGTGTGTGTGTGTGTGTGTGTGTGTGTGTGTGTGTGTGTGATGCATGCAACTTTTTCTTCCAAAGCCAAGCGTAGGAAAGACGAAACAATTTCGTGTTTTACAAGTTTAGAGCGCCCAGAATTGAACTGTAAGACTGGTGTTGCAGATCCGGCGTTATACTGCCGGCACACATGATCAGAAAGAAAACACAAACCTACGTCAAGGGACTGCGATTTCTTAGTACAAGGCCACCTCTTCTTTAAGGCATTTATCAATGTCGTCACTGTTCCGTGTTGTGTGAGAAGGCGCTCTGTGAATAGAGTTAAATAATTCACCACATGATCGTCAAGACAACGGCCACTCGCCATAGAACTTGGGGGAAAAGACCCAGATTACTTCGCTTTAAAAGTGGTACCGTGTTGAAAGTGGTGCTGTATCATTTGGCCAACGAGAACAGTTCAAGCCCAGGCCCTTAGTGAGACATTACGCACCACAACGGCCAACAGACAACACCCGCAAAGTGGTATCAAAAGGCAATGTCGGGTTCGCTGTAAAGGAAGAGAAAGATTGCTCGCATACTAGTCTAGTTATTCCAGTATCTCCTTTGTTTTCTTTTCTTTTACTTCGCGTTTCTCGTTTTCAAATAAAAGTTTTCTACCCCGGCACCCTCCGGACGTGACGGTGCAGTAAATGAGTGGGAGTGGAAGGACATACTGACAACATATAATGACATCACTAAACACTATAGGTTACAGAGAGGCATATTCCCGCGACCTCACCCAAAATTGTCAAAAAAGCAGTCTGTCGCATGGCGGCAGTTACAAACTAGGACGTATCCGAATCCTGTACTCTTGCACATCATATATCCGGATATATATCAAACGGACAAATGCAACACATGTGAATCCAGAGCCACTCTGGAGCATATCTTATGGGAATGCCGAGAGATACATAACAATAACGAGAACGCGGCCTCTAGCAGCAGCCTTCGCACGCGCTGGGAAGCTGCGCTGCTCAGCCCCGCCCTCGAGAATCAACTATGGGCCGTCCAGCGGGCCGAGGATGCCGCCAGGACTCACGAACTCCTGGCCGTCACCTGGGCCTTTGGCCCTCCCCACCAACTCGCAGGACACGCAATAAAGTTATTTCCTCCTCCTCCTCCTTCTTGCGCTACCTTTCCCCTGCCTATTCTCGGCCTATTCCCGTTAGTGGGTACGAGCCATGATGGAGGATCATCATCATGATCATCATCATCATCAATGAATGAGTAAAGACGACGTACAGTATTTAATCTATTCTCTCTCAAAACTCAGTTTAGCCTTCACATTTCCACGCCTTCCCTTAACCTCCCCTCACAAGTGTTACATTCCTAGTTACAATATTCACTTAAAAGAACACTCGAATAACCGCCGGCTCCCTGGTCTTTTAGAGGGCACAGGAATTGTTGGGCAACAAGGACAAGAACAAGGAACTGCGCTAAGAACTAACCAGTCGGAGCCGACGCTGATCTCGATTCAAGGTCAGTGTTCTTGCGCTAGGTTACATTCTCACTTCGCGTATAATGCGGCAGCAGGCTGCCATGACCATTTGACATTTTAGGATATCCACGACAGAACACGGAAGGACGGTGAGGCGATGGCGTCAAGCCGGCCGGTGGGCAGCTATAGCACTAGCGGCCAAAAATGTGGCACTGGCGCGGATACCTTTCCAGAATCGTTCGGCTATTCGATTACCTTGGCAATCATTCTCGATGGTTCCTGCACAAGTGTTTGGCGGGAGCGTTCTGCAGTACGCCTTCCTCGTTCTATTGCATTCTTATCGTTTGCTATCGTCGCAGTGGCCTTTCCTTAACCGCCAGTTTTGCTTGGTTGTTCAATGATATCGCACCGCGATTGTCTGACAAGATTCAGACACTTTGCATGAACTGCATATGCTACATTATACTTGCCTACTGTGATGGCGTAGCGACTTTGGTGTTGCGGTGCTAAATCAGAGGGCGCGGGGCCAAATACCGGCTGCGGCGGCCGCGCATTTCGATGGGGGCGAAATGCAAGAACGCCCGTGTACCGTGCATTGGATGCGCTTAAGGTACTTCGGGCAGTCAAAATTAATCCAAAGCCCTCCGGGACAGCGTGCGTCATAATCATATCGTACAATCACATATTTCTCAGTCATATTGCTAATCATAATGTCGCGCAGAACCCCTGTATTTATTTTTTCTAACACGACACTTGTCAAACGGATGACCTCATTTGACTATAGAGCATAAGAGGATGAGGCGTATAGGCAGGTACGCATGCAATTCGCAGATTATACAAGTGATTAGCCAGCGTAACGAGGATGGGGAAACCGTACAGTCAGAAACGGCAGAAGGTAAGGCGGTGGTATATGAAGTTGTTCATGTTGGCAACTGATGGAGACAGCTCACAAGCGTAAGCACTCGGCGTGCCTTCGCGACACACGTGTCTCGCGCTGTGAATCTTGTTCCAATGCGTGAAATGCTCGCCAATAAGTGATAAAGAGTATGCGTGGTTTGGATCAAGCAAACAACAGAGAATCCTCTTTTCCCTTTTCTTTTTTTGATGAGCAGAAATCGTGCACCAGCAGTGCGCCCAGAGCGTCAACGACCCAGAGAGATGGTGGGCCTCTACATCCGGGAGTACACGCGAACGACCAACGGCTGGCTCAACGTCGTCGAAGTCGTGAGTCTGCGCATTTCGTAGGACTTGATCCGCGTCATTCCGTCCGAGTGCGCTCACGTCGCCATGGGTTCGTCGCTGCTGGCGCGGATCGAGCGAGCCCGTTGCGCTCTCAGAAGGGGTGCCGGCACAGGGTTTGTATAATTCTGCAGAAGGTTAAGGTGCATGTGGCGCCGATCAGACGTAATCGTCAAACACATGGCCATAAGGGGGCAGGAAAAAAAAAGTGCTCACTGTTGCGAGGAGGAGGTTCACAAGGATGCGTGTAGTTTACTCGTCGGGATCCTCGAGATGCCAGGTGAAGTCGAGAAATTCTCGTCAGGAGTTCTCCGGGGAATTTCCAGAGCAAAAACAACATTTTCCTAAAAAGACGCCACCCGAAGATTAGAGAGCTTTAGTTTAGAGGACGCAAGCGGCTTGCGTACGCAGGAACTAGGGGGGCCGGTACTGCGCATGCGCAGACTCATACGTAGGAGCCTGCGCATGCGTAGTACTCATACGTAGGAGCCTGCGACGGCACTGCGCATGTGCATTACCGTCGCCCCTAGTTCTTGCGTACGCAAGCCGCTTGCGCCTCCTAAAATCTCTCTAGTACCTAGCTACACGGGCTCCGTCATTCACGCTATTGTTGTCCAGGTCGTCGGGGCTCTCCTGTGGCTCATGTTCGCAGCCCTGGGTGCGAGCACGTGGAGCGAGCAGCTGCTCTACAGCGCGGCCGTCACCTTCACGACGAACGGGAGCCTCTTCCTGCTCGGCTGCGTCCTCAGCATACCCACAGCTCTAATGCTACCCAAGCTGCTATACGTAAGCTGCGGCTATCTTTCAGCTGTCCTCAAAGGTATCCAGGTCACGCGAAACTATGGTATTAATCGAACTGCACGGCTCCATCGCTTGCAGCTGTGTACGTCCGACCCACAAAAGAATGATGTATTTCCAGGCATGTTAGTCCGCCAATGTTTTGTCCCGAACAGGTTCAACGTTGGCACGTCAAAACAACGACCTCTGTAGGGAAAACAATAGCGCGGTTTTTTTTTTTTCTGGTCCGTTAAAAAAGGCGCAGCGTTATGAAAGTTGCGGCGCAGTAAATGACAAAGTATTTGCGATTCGTTGACTCAACCGATAGACATTGAAAATAGTGCGAAGAGGAGAGCGTGATATTTACGGTCTAGCTCCTACAAGATAAACGATGACATACAAAAGAAAACAGTACAGCTTGTGCTCGTAAATATTGATCGCTTGGTAAAAAAAAAAATATTGATGGCAAAAAGAAAAGTGAAATTGAATGAGGCTGGCCTGCAGCCATCCTAGAGGCTGTCAGCTTCCTCTCCCGACGCCCTTCGGTTTGAGTAAGCGTTTAGACTGCATCAAACTGAGAGCGTTCATGCACTACACGGCATAAGCTTGCAGCTTTTTTTTTTTTTTAAGGCTTGCATTGCACCACAGTTTACCATGCAAGTGACAACGATACCATGTCTTTATCGTAAGCACTTCCCTCATCGCGCCCCCCCTCCCCCCCCCCCAAAAAAAAACGTTTTTTTTTTCTTTTTCGTGGAACGAATCACAGGTCACACGCGTACTCGGGGAGAGCAGAAATGGAGAAACGGGCATGCAACCAGGCAAAGTCAAAGTTGTCAGCACTTGTGAACGCACATGTACACGCACAGCGACGCTTCAAGACACCGCGAAGACAAAAACCACAACAAAAGCTAGATCTGCAGGGCGATAACACAACGCAGTGTGAGCATGGCGCGAATACGGCGTACTCCTTTGGATAAACAAACACATAGGAAAAAAGAGAAAAGTTAGATGGAAGCTGGCGAAGCGCCAAGCGATAAAGCTGCGGGAGGAAAAAGAATACAGTGGTCGGAGTACGAAACTACATGAAAAGACCGCCGCAGAATGGAAAGGAACGCGATGCGTATAGTACCTGAGAAGGGTGCGTGCAGATAATACTTCTATTCCTGCTTCTTTCGGCAAGCTCTTTCGCTTGTGCAAACAACACAGAAGTTCACAGGAAGATGCGGGCTTCAAGTGATGAGCAGGTGATCGAACAAGCAGCGTTCATCAGAGCAGCAACTGCCTTGACGAAAGACAAGTCCCCTTGTCGAAACGTTGGCATCGGCGACACTCTCTGTTCGATCACCTGCTCATCGCTTCACTTGAAAAGTGTGGCGTTACCCGCCGTGGTTGCTTAGCGACTATAGTGTTGGGCTACTTTGCACGAGGTCGCGGGATCAAATCCCGGCAACGGCGGCCGCATTTCGGTGGAGACGAAGTGCGAAAACGCCCGTGCATTTAGATTTAGTTGCACGGTAAAGAACCTCAGCTGGTCCAATTATTCCAGAGTCCTTCACTACGGCGTGCTTCATAATCAGATCGTGGCATTTCACGTAAAAGCCCATAATTTAATTATTTTTAAGTGTGACGTTCAGTTGCAAATAATTTCACAGTGTAGTTATCTCTACGAGAATGGCTGATCGATTTTCGTATGACAAAATCCGGCATTTCACCGAGAGATGGACTGCAACTATTGCAATGGCATCATTGGAATCAGACTTATGCTGGCGGGGTGTCCCGCGACTTTCCCCAACCTCGTTGAAGAATGGACACAGTGGGAAAAAAGAACTCAAAGCCCATTGTGTCAAGACCAACTAAGGGCTTTGTCGCTGTACGGCTTGGCCTGACAGTGCCAACGTGGGAGCGGCGCGCCTTGGCTTAGAAAGTCGAGCCTCCGGACCTCGTTACAATAAACATTTTGACACACACACCAAGAGATGAGCGTAGCCTTTAGCGTCTCTTGTATTGTATCGGACCCTTTTTCGTCATCTCAGCTGTCAATGCCTGCCCTTACAGAGCTACCCCTTTGTGATGGCTGTAACGGCAGGATATATATATATATATATATATATATATATATATATATATATATATATCATAAGAAGCCAACAAACACTGACACCAAGGACAACATAGGGGAAATTACTTGTGCTTAATAAATGAAAATAAAGAAACGATAAATTAATGGAAATTAAAGTGGATGAAAAAACAACTTGCCGCAGGTGGGAACCGAACCCACAACCTTCGCATTTCGCGTGCGATGCTCTACCAATTGAGCTACCACGGCGTCGTTTTCCCATCCACTTTCTTCGGTATTTATGTGTCCTAGTAGAACATTTGGGAGTGTTAGCCAGCGACACCACTCACAGACCTTGGAGGCGGACGTGGAACGTCCTTTTTGCCGCAGGCGTCACGATATATATATATATATATATATATATCCTGGCGCTGGAACGCTCTTCAGATACCTGCGTATACAGCGAATACATGCTTTTCCTCTAATGCTTCAGAAGGAACGTTGTTGATTTGTGTTAAAAGCAGCGCTGTTTGCTGAAGCAACAATGATATTGACTTAAAAGCTGCAAATTCTAACAGTTTCAAATTCGTGTCGCTAAATGCTTCCATATACATTTAGAGAATAGTGGTAAAGTTTAAGTTAGCCTAATGTAAAAGCTCCAATTTATTACGAGTCTACAATTATTGCACGCAATAGCGTGTCCAAATTCACATAATTATGCACGATAACATCGAAATCAGTGGGTAATTACGTTTTTACCTCACTCTTATATGTTAGGATGGCCTTAGAAATTTGTATTCTTTATGTTTGTCGGAAAGCTTCAGTTGAAAGACCTAAATTTGGCGTATGTGCTAGCGGTGATGTGTGCTTTGGGTAATCATTTTAATCTGCATGTTGACAATATCATGCACTGTGCTAACTTTTTACGAATGTGTACTCGAATGACTTCTGCGTAGAAAGTTGTTTTCAGATATACACTATTAGCATTATTGCTTTCCCCGTGCGCAGGATGAGCATAGCGAAAAATGTGTATGACATTTTAAAAAAGTACCATTCAAAATTTTCGCTCATGCAACTCCTTGTATGCAGTACTGATCGTTCAACAACAGTTCAGTCATAACTTCATAGTTATTTGGCCTATATAGCAGTTCGCAAATTTTTTTATACATATTATCTTGCTCACAAAGATGTTCCGCCTCAAACAAAGTATCCTTCTAATCACGGTTTCATGTTTGTAAGTGCGTTAGTTTAATTTTTGTGTATTTCTACAGTGTGGAAATGCATTCCAGATCTCAAAGTTGCGTGTGGTAAGAACTTTGTGAAAAGTTTTGTTTTTTCCTAATCATTTTAAGACAGTCATTTGCTATCCATGTTTCTTGGGGCCTAGTTGTTTTCTTTAGGGAGGTAAATGCGATGTATTCAAAGTATACTTTTCTCAATAAAATTTATCAATTTATTTAGTACAAAATTGTGAGGCAAAACGAGGACACCGACGATTGATCCTACACCAAGAAGTGCACACTTCTAATTTATCCCCAAAATAAACGGGGCATTAAATATGATTTAAGATGTGAAAACTGCTACCCACACTATTCTGCGGACTTCAGAGAAACACTGTATGGAGAGATGAAATATAAATCCCTGAAGTGTTGATATAGGGTCTTCAAAATTTTACATTACGCTGTTGTTTCTTCGCGAATCGCTCTTTCCTGTTCAAACTCCTTAAACGTTTGACGAAATATTCGGGTGTTCGTAATGTTGAAATGCATTACGTGTGGCTGAGCGAGTAGAACCTGATCCACCCAAATTGCTATTCTTGTCTGTTCTATTAATTATTGCATAAAATTTGTGTTTCGCGTTACCGGCTACTGAAGTCGCCACCTGGTCACGTGCAGATTTATGCGCATCTACGATGTGTATCACGTTAGTTCCACCGTAAGTCCTGGGTATTTTTTTTTCCGACTCCGTGATGATGTTGTCCTCACTCTTATAGGTGAGCAGAGGGCGACAATATACGTCAGCGTCTTAGTATCTGTCGGTAATATAGGGTTTACACGTCTGTCGCACGTCCGTATACCCACGAATTTCGGACATTGCCCCTACGCCCATTTATCGAACTTCACCGCAATGCGTGAGCTCAACTCAATGGGCAGCACTTCTTAAAGTGATGTTTCCTGTATCCTGATGTCTGTCACTACTATGTGGCCATAATGTATTAATTACTGTATTGTTAAATTATTAATAGGTAATAGTTTTTGTGACCTCCTTCTGTACTAGTGAAGAATGATAAAATTCCGCCCGTTTTTCGCTAACTTTCAGTTAGATACGGTGAGAGGGTACGCCCTTCTAATAACATGCGTATTTATGGCACTTATTCGTAAATTTCCTGCTGCGTAGTAGCACTGTTTTAATCCTGACCAAAACACTGCCATAACGCCGCAAAGGCTTACGACTCAGTTCCGTAGATACGCAACGTTAATAAAAGGACGTACCCTCTGGACGTACCTAACTGGAAGTTTAGAAATTCGGGTGGCCTTCCGAAATATATTTTTTTTTTTATGCTGCCCACTCGGTTACCCTGGTGTATTGCGGTGAAGTTTAAAAGATAGCCGAAGGGTACGAGTCCAAAATTCCTGGACATCTCCTCGCCCGTTTCTCGTCTTGAACGTTCCTTGCGCGTACCTGGCAGTACGCGTGGGTATCCTTACAAGCGTTTACTTATTTCAGTTCACCATCTACCATCTCGTTGCCGGTGCGTCCTACCTGTACGGGGGCGTCGGCAGTGTGCGCAATACTTCCTACACAGATGGCGTGAGTTGTGCTTTACTGTGTTGCCCTTATGAGAGGGGGGAATGGGGGGGGGGGGATTACGGAAAAATCTGCGACTCTCAACGTTTCCATGCCAGCCAGCTTTCTTTCTCTCTCTCGCTCGCTCTTTCGTTGCGATAGGAATATAGGCGGATCTCGCACATTTCGAAGGTAATTTTCCTGACCGAAAACGTGAGCCGATCCTGAAGGCTGCGCCGTCTAACAACAGCATCTCGAAGCGTTAGCTTTCACGGGGGAATAATGCGAGAAACTGGCGCGTTACGCACGCGACGGACGTTTCAAAAGTGCGACTTTAGCGCCAAAGAAAGTATGCGGGCGATCGCGGCCCAATGACTGCTGAAATCTGTCAATAAAGAAAAACGAAAGTGATATCGCGGCAGAACTACCCAAGCTTGTTTAAGAAACCACTGTTTTATGCATTGAAGCACGAAAGTAACTGGACCACGAATGCATTTCAGTGGACACTTTGAAAATTAATATCTCGGAACTGGTACTGTCCAGAGAACTCGTTCCAAGCGGATACACCGTGGGAACTCAGCGGCTATAATTCGTGGATTGAAATATCTGGCGTAAAGCAATCAATTAAGACGTTAATTAGTGTAAGTACGTTAATTATTCAATTGAACATTTTGATTACTCGTAGAACAAATGGCCACCTCAACAAGTAATTTAGATGAAGGGGTGCATTATCTGATACAGGCAATTTTTTTTAATGGCGCAGCTAAATAAAGAAACACCCTGTATATACACAGTAATGAAAAAGGTGCACAAGCGCGAGCAGCGCTAGAGGAAAGGACGAGGAAGCAGAAGAGCATCTGAAAAGGAGCGGCGCCCTGCCTGTCATGTCTCTTCTTTACAATAGCGTATACCCTTTCCCAGAACGGCATACAGCCCCTTCCCGAAAGGATAGAAGCCGCATCCAACTATGCTTCCTCAACCTAATTTAAGCAGTTGCGGGCGTTTCTGGGAATTGCGTCGCACATGCCCAAGTTCGTCCCCAACTTCGCATCAACTGCAGCTAGGTGTTAAATGCCCAACGCGTTGACAGATATTTGCTGCCCATAATGAACTCACTCACGAACTCCGGGAGCAATTCCAAGTTTGTTTTACGCGAAGGTAGTCTGTACTGCCGGCATTGGATTAATAAGCAAGACGAAAACCACCTTCGTAATATGCGAGGGTTTATTATTCACGTGCCTACTCACCTAAAATCGCGTGTTACGTGATGCCATCGGACAAAGAAAGACGTGCCACATCCACCCACCGTGGCTCTGAATGGCGCTGGCTAACACTCCTAGGGCTAGATCTGGTAAACGTAGTTGTAAAGCCAAGTTGGTGAATGAATAGATAGCCGATACCGTAGCACCATTGGTAGTGCAATGCACGCGTAATGCGGAGTGGGAGTCGGCTCCTACCGGCGACGGGTTTTTTTCGTCCACTTTCATTTCCCTTTTCTTCATTATTTCCTACATTTCGATTTCAAATAGAGCCAACTTCCATAATTCTTGCCTTGGTTTCGTTGTATGTTCGCTTAATGTGGTCATGATTAACAAAATCGCGTCCTTCGGCTCCCCGTATTCTCTCGTTCGCACATACACGCACACACACACGCGCCCGCGCATATGTATTACAGCGAAGCTGTATACCTCTACCGTCCAAGAAAATTTTCGTGTCATAAGCAAAAAACTCCCCATGCGTGGGCCGATCCTGAACATCGTGCGATGCAGGGCCGATCCGCGGCGGAGGTGAAGCAGGCGTGAAGCACTCCCCATACGTGGGCCCATCCCGAAGATAGTGCGATGCAGGGCCAAACCACGGCGGAGGTGAAGCAGGCGTGAAGCACTCCCCATACGTGGGCCCATCCCTAAGATCGTGCGATGCAGGGCCAACCCACGGCGGAGGTGAAGCAGGCGTGAAGCACTCCCCATACGTGGGCCCATCCCGAAGATAGTGCGATGCAGGGCCAAACCACGGCGGAGGTGAAGCAGGCGTGAAGCACTCCCCATACGTGGGCCGATTCCGAAGATAGTGCGATGCAGGGCCAAACCACGGCGGAGGTGAAGCAGGCGTGAAGCACTCCCCATACGTGGGCTGTTTGGATCGCACCGCTGGTACGATCGGTTGGGAACTCGGCGCTGACGCCCGTGGTTGTACCTGGGTCGCAAGCCCCAAGGGTAGCGTTGGCCTGGCGGCCTGGGGTACAACTGGAAGCATCCGAAGGTCCCGGCAAAGCATGAGTCGACTGGTAACAACGAAACAACTTGTTTATTTTAACATCGCAAAGAGTTGGCGGTCAGGTTTGACCGAAGTAGAGAGACGGGAGAGCACTTCACTCAACAGAAGAAATCGGAGCCCTCCTTTTGGCGTCCGGGGGCAGCTGTTTTTATACTCTCGCAGTTGAGGGCAAGAAGGAACCCCTCAAAAGACGAGCACGTGAATGTACAATGGGCTAATGGTGACGCACACTGTCGTAGCGCTGCCGTAGCACCATGTCGAGCACGATCTCGTAGCACCCTGTCGTAGCGCTGCCGTAGCACCATGTCGAGCACGATCTCGTAGCACCCTGTTGTAGCGCTGCCGGTCGGGCACAATGACTGTAATGAGAGGATGATCCCTATGCGGTCGCATCGCCGCAGTCGCGCCTGGAAACACCTGGCGGGGAGCGTTGCGGCGACGACGATCGGGCCAAAATGTCTGCCGCCCCGCCGCAGTCGCGCCGGCAAAACCACGTGTCGCAGGCGAAACGTAACAGACCGCCCCGCCGGGGGAAGGAGATCCCGATGGACAGGGGACTGCATCCGCTGTCCGGAGGGATGTCGCTCGATGATGCACATAACCGAAGTCGGGCGTCCCTCGACGTTTCTTGAGCGCAGCGCACAGAGAAGGCCTCGTTCTCTCGTTCAGGTTCGCACGGGACACTGCAAAGTGACTTCGGGAGAGTTCACATTTTTGTTCTCGTTCCCGGCAAGCGTTAGAACTACGCTGAAACTCAACCGCTCAGTCAGCAAGCACGGCACAACCCTCACTAAGCCCTGCCAGGCTCTTTCCCCTTTTTATACCACTGCCTAGTTCCTTACAGTAGTCTAGCATCACTCAGAACGCGTCCACAAATTGGAAAATTGCACTAGAAAGCATATCATCACTTTGAAACACTAAACAAAAGCAATATGTTAAAAAAAATCCTGCCTCAGGAAGAAAAACATCAGTAACAAACAATTTTGAGGCTGATTCCTACGTTAGGGGCTTCGACTTAAGCCATCGGCGTTACCGTTGAGACTCCCCTTTTTGTAACGCACCTCAAAGGAATATTGTTGTAAAGCGAGGCTCCAGCGCAGGAGGCGGCCATTTTTGGGAGAGATGGTCTGCAGCCATTGGAGAGGGCAGTGATCCGTCTCAATGATAAACCTCGAGCCGGCTAGATAGCATGACAATTTCTGAACGGCCCACACGAGACACGCACACTCTTTCTCGGTGGCGCTATACGCCTGCTCACGACTGGACAGCTTACGACTAGCATACAGGACGGGGTGTTCTACTTCTCCATTTTCCCGTTGGCACAGTACAACGCCCATGCCTCGCTCACTAGCATCGCACTGAACAACGAACCCTTTTGTATAGTCTGGCGATCGTAGCACAGGCTGGTTTGTTAGGGCACTCTTTAGGGCGCTAAAAGCTCTTTCCTTTGTCTCGTCCCAGACGACTGTTTGAGGCTCTGTTTTTCTTAGAGCATCCGTCAGGGGAGCCGCGATATCAGAGTACCTAGGGATGTACCTCTGATAGTAGCCGGCGACACCCAAGAACGACCGAATATCGGTCTTGGTGCGCGGTTGCGAAAAGTCTCGCACAGCGGCCACTTTTATTTCAGAGGGGCGGCGACGACCCTGACCAATCACGTGACCGAGGTAGACAACCTCGGCCTGTGCTAACTGGCACTTAGGAGCCTTGACTGTCAAGCCCGCTTCGCGCAGGCGGGTTAGCACTGCCCGCAAGTGTGCCATATGCTCAGACCAGGATGCGGAGAATATCGCTACGTCGTCTAGATACGGTAAAGCGAATTCTTGCTGTCCCCGCAACACTTTATCCATGAGACTTGAAAAACAGTATGGCGCGTTCTTCAAACCAAAACTCAACACTTTAGGACGGAATGTTCCCATTGGTGAAATGAACGCCGCATACCTACTAGCCTCTTCTGTAAGTGGAACCTGCCAATAACCCCTGACAAGATCTAGGGTGGAAATAAACTGAGCGCTACTAACTTTCTCAAGGCGCTCCTCGATGTTAGGGATCGGATAAATTTGATCCTTAGTGATGGAATTAAGCCTGCGGTAGTCGACGCAAGGACGAGGTTCCTTGCCCGGTACCTCAACTAAAATCAAAGGGGAGGTATAATCACTCTCACCTGCCTCAATAACACCGAGCTGTAGCATTTTCTTTACCTCAGCCTCCATAATATCGCTCTGGCGGGGTGACACCCGATACGCCTTGGATCGTACTGGCTCTGGGGAGGTAAGTTCTATATCATGAGTAAGTACAGAAGTCCTACCAGGCCTCTCAGAGAACAGACCTTGAAACTCTTGTAATAGCTGGTGTAGTTCGGTTTTCTGCTCGGGCGACAGCGGTGCTTTACTGATAAGGTCACTAATGACTTGACCGGTGTCTTCCCTGTTCGTCACTGAGCCTAGTCCCGGAAGCTCGACCGGAAGCTCTTCAGGAACGTTTACCAACATGCACACCACTGCTTCCCTTTGTCTATAAGGTTTGAGCAGATTACAGTGGTAAACTTGCTGTGCTTTCCGCTTTCCTGGCAGACTTACCACGTAGTTAACGTCCGACAGTTTCTGAACAATTCGCGCTGGGCCCTCCCACTGCACGTCTAGTTTGTTGTTTAGCGATGTGCGCAATATCATGACCTCATCGCCCACCTCAAAACGACGGGCCCTGGCTGTCCGATCATAATAAACCTTGGCCCTCTGCTGGGCCTTTGTCATTGCTTCACCTGACAACTCCTGTGCCCTTCTTAAGCGTTCGAGGAGCTTAAGTACGTACTCCACCACGACTGGGTCGTCGCCCCTGCCTTCCCATGATTCTCGAAGCATGCGAAGCGGAGACCGAAGCGAGCGACCGTACACCAGTTCAGCTGGCGAAAACCCCGTAGCCGCATGCGGCGCGGTCCTTAATGCAAACATCACCCCAGGCAGACACAGCTCCCAGTCAGTTCGATGTTCAAAACACAACGCTCTCAACACGCGCTTCATGACGGAGTGGAGCTTCTCAACGGAATTCGACTGTGGGTGGTACACTGAGCTGAGTAACAGCTTTACCCCACACCTTTCGAGAAAAGTTGTCGTCAAAGCGCTAGTAAACACTGTGCCCTGATCTGATTGGATTTCCGCAGGGAAACCAACTCGCGCAAATATGGACAGTAGTGCATTAACTATCTCAACTGAGCTGAGTTCTTTAAGCGGCACTGCTTCAGGGAACTTTGTCGCTGGGCAGATCACAGTCAAAATGTGTCTGTACCCCGTGGCTGTTACCGGCAGAGGTCCCACAGTATCAATAACGAGCCGTCTAAAAGGCTCCGTAATGATAGGTACCAATTTCAACGGCGCCCTCGATTTGTCCCCTGGTTTGCCCACCCGCTGACAGGTGTCACATGACCTCACGAAATGGTCTGCGTCCCGAAAACACCCTGGCCAATAGTACTCTTGCAAGAGACGGTCCTTAGTTTTCTTAACTCCTAGGTGTCCGGACCACGAACCCCCGTGTGACAAGTGCAACAGATCCTGACGATAGCATTGAGGCACGATCAGCTGATCGAACTCCACTCCTCTGCGGTCTAGATACTTCCGGTACAGGACTCCACCTCTTTCCACAAAACGCGCAGTTTTCCTGGCGATACCTTCTTTGACATTGCAGCGCACGTTTTCCAGGCTGCCATCCTTTTTTTGCTCGGCTATCAAAGCCGTCCGGCTGACTTTTAGCAACCTATCAAGTCCGTCTGACGTAGGCGCGATGAGCAAATCAGTAGATAGCTCTTCTAACTTTCCCGCGTCGGGCGTTTCCTCTCCAGTATCTGGCGCCTTTAACGTTACAGACTCAAGTTTATTCAGTTCGGGCGTGCTCGGAATATCAGCTCGCTGCGCCTCTGACCCTTTTTCGTTGTTTGATAACGTCGGCCCCGCAACTACCGCCTTTGCAGCGAGCTCCCGAACCTTCGATCTGGTTAAGGCCTGAACACTAGCTTCACCAAACAAAAGCCCCTTCTCGCGCAGGAGGTGATCGGACCTGTTTGAAAATAGGTACGGGTACTGGGGGGGCAGCATAGATGACACTGCCGCCTCTGTCTCAAGCGCTCCGAAAGGTCCTTCAATAAGCACCTTTGCTACTGGCAGACACACGCTATGAGCTTCCACGGCTTGCTTGATCCACGCGCACTCGCCCGTGAACATATGGGGTTCTACATAAGACGGGTGAACTACATCCATCGTAGCTGCGGAATCGCGAAGCACTCGGCACTCTTTCCCGTTCACGAGGAGGTCTCGCATGTAAGGCTCGAGAAGCTTCATGTTCTCGTCAGTGCTGCCTATTGAAAAAAACACAACTTTTGGTGTTGTTTCCGGACACTGCGCCGAAAAGTGACCCGGCTTCTGGCACGTATAACAAACGCGCGCTTGCCTCATCTCGAACCGCTTTCTGCGTTCGGCTTCGGCTGCTGCCGTCTCCTTAGGTTCGGTCGCACTGCTTCCACTCGCATCCGCACTACGCGTGTTCCCCTTTGCTCTCATGGGTGTGAACTTCGGCCTCTCAAACTTCGAGCCAAATTCACCCTTTTGACCGTCCTTAGCTCCGCGAGCCCGACGCGTCACAAACTCCTCGGCTAGCTCAGCGGCTTTAGCCACCGTACAAACGTCTGGCCTATCCAAGACCCAGTATCGCACGTTCTCCGGTAACCGACTATAAAACTGTTCTAGCCCGAAACACTGCAGAACTTTATCGTGGTCACCAAACGCTTTCTCTTCTTTGAGCCACTCCTGCATGTTTGACATAAGCCTATACGCAAACTCTGTATATGACTCACTTTTGCCTTTCTCATTTTCCCGAAACTTCCGACGGAACGCCTCCGCAGACAGCCGGTACTTTTTTAGAAGACTCGATTTCACTGTGTCGAAATCCTCTGCCTCCTCTCTATCCAAGCGAGCGACTACGTCGGCCGCCTCGCCGGGTAACAAAGTGAGCAAGCGCTGTGGCCACGTTTCCCGAGAGAACCCCTGCTTCTCGCACGTTCGCTCAAAGTTAACCAGGAACAAACCAATGTCCTCTCCAAGCTTAAACGGCCGCATCAGGTCAGTCATTTTGAACAATACGCGTTCTCCTGCACCGTGTGCCTGACTTCCATTACGAGCGCGTTCCATCTCTACCTCAAGACGCTTCATTTCCAAAGCGTGTTGACGGTCACGCTCTTGTTGCTCTCGCTGTTTCTGTTCTTTACGTTCACGCTCTTCTTTTTCTTTCTGTTCTTTACGTTCACGCTCTTCTTTTTCTTTCTGTTCTTTAAGTTCGCGCTCCTGTCTTTTTGCAGTCTCCCTCTCTTCAATGGTCTCAAGGCATTCCGACAGCTCGTCATCCTCAGCCTCTAACTCAAGAATAGCCTTTATCAGTTCTGGTTTTCTGAGTTTGTCCGAGACATCCAGACCCAACTCTCTTGCAAGCTCCAGCAATTTCGGTTTGCGCAACGACTTCAAATCCATGGCTGCTCTGAATGCTGCTTTCTCTACTGCTTACTATTGTCTTGCCGCAAACTAACCCGTCAGCAACGACAACCACAATTACCAGCTCCGTTTCTGACACTAACAAAAGCCTGGCAAAGCTCAGAAGAAGAAAGTCCCGCACTCACCAAACCTCGCAGCCAAGAGTCCAGCGCAGTCGTTCCGCTGCAGGCAACCAGTCATCACACAGGGCTCGCTGCACTGCTCCCGGATCGTCGATGAGCTGCTCAGCATACAGTCAACTGCATCTCTTCGCTGCTGGCCTCCGTTGTCGCGATCTCACCGCTGGCAGACAGTTGTTTGAAGTCGGAGGCGATCTCACCGCTGCCAACCAGATGTTTGGATCGCACCGCTGGTACGATCGGTTGGGAACTCGGCGCTGACGCCCGTGGTTGTACCTGGGTCGCAAGCCCCAAGGGTAGCGTTGGCCTGGCGGCCTGGGGTACAACTGGAAGCATCCGAAGGTCCCGGCAAAGCATGAGTCGACTGGTAACAACGAAACAACTTGTTTATTTTAACATCGCAAAGAGTTGGCGGTCAGGTTTGACCGAAGTAGAGAGACGGGAGAGCACTTCACTCAACAGAAGAAATCGGAGCCCTCCTTTTGGCGTCCGGGGGCAGCTGTTTTTATACTCTCGCAGTTGAGGGCAAGAAGGAACCCCTCAAAAGACGAGCACGTGAATGTACAATGGGCTAATGGTGACGCACACTGTCGTAGCGCTGCCGTAGCACCATGTCGAGCACGATCTCGTAGCACCCTGTCGTAGCGCTGCCGTAGCACCATGTCGAGCACGATCTCGTAGCACCCTGTTGTAGCGCTGCCGGTCGGGCACAATGACTGTAATGAGAGGATGATCCCTATGCGGTCGCATCGCCGCAGTCGCGCCTGGAAACACCTGGCGGGGAGCGTTGCGGCGACGACGATCGGGCCAAAATGTCTGCCGCCCCGCCGCAGTCGCGCCGGCAAAACCACGTGTCGCAGGCGAAACGTAACAGGGCCCATCCCGAAGATAGTGCGATGCAGGGCCAAACCACGGCGGAGGTGAAGCAGGCGTGAAGCACTCCCCATACGTGGGCCGATCCCGAAGATCGTGCGATGGCGGGCCGACCCGCGGCGGAGGTGAAGCAGGCGTGAAGCACTCCCCATACGTGGGCCGATCCCGAAGATCGTGCGATGCCGGGCCGACCCGCGGCGGAGGTGCGGTTCACCATGAAGGGGCCCACATACACAGCTTCGCTGGTCAATCATCCTTCTTCACAGAGTGGAAGGGGGCCACTGAGATTTTTTTATTATCCTAACATTATCTTATCAGCAGGCTTACTCTATTTGCACATAGTTGCGACTCTCTAAGCAATTATATTTTTAGTTTAAAGGGCCCCTCACCAGGCCTGGCCATTTTGAGCTGACAAGCGCAGAGCATACATCGCGCGATAACGATCATGTCTGCAAAGTATTACATCGCTACGCGCCGCGGAAAGACCTGAAATTTCAAACCGAACGCAGTTTTTCCTTCGCCTCGCGGCCGCCGCGGTCCAAGCCAGGGGATGACGTACTCACGTCCCTGCGCCTACGTACTCAAGTGTGCAGTGTGACGTCGCTCGTGGTGACACGTGACTTCGAGAATTATTCGAGGCAGCATCTGTTATTTGTGTGATCTGTTGCTTGAATTGACGAATTGAAGTTTAGAGAAATAATAAAACACACAAACGGAATGTCTGCGTGTTTTTTGCTTTACTTCGCACCGAAGCAAGAGAGATACTTCCGCTTCGTCTGCTTGTTACCACGATCGTGCGGTCACGTGCGCAGGTATCGAAACTATGCCATTTTCTACCGTGTTCCGGCGCGTGATCATGCTCTGCGATCCGCTCGTTCTGCCTCAGTATTCGTGTAGCACTGAATTATGCCGCTAGTGACGTGTCCTTGTGCACAGTGCGCAAAATCGTGCGCTGCGAAACGATAGCAGCTGGCACGCAACGCCGCCATGCAGCGGAATTGCGAATCACCAAAAAAAAAAAAAAAAAAACGCGAGGAGAAAAAAATGTGAAGGCGGGGCCCGTGACGTATGTGTCGTGCGATCCTCGAGGTCCGCCATGGGAGAACGCAGGGAGGAATTTCGCTTGCGTAGGCTAGACGGTGTAGTGGAGAGGCAGTCTCGCTATGCAGTGGAGCTTGCCTGCTGAAATCATGGGTTAGTCACATTAACATATTTCTATCCAACTGAATCAGCAACACTCCCCCACATGCTATGGGAGTGCAAACATCAATATCCAGACCTCAATCCCGTGACCCTCTCGTCAAGATGGCACGCCGCCCTGCGCAGCTCCCATCTCGACGACCAACTCTGGGCGACCCAGAAGGCCTACGAAGCGGCGAAGAGGCAAGACCTCGACGTCCCATCGTGGGAGGCCTAGGCCCAGCCGACTGATCTGCTGGTGCTCATTAAAGTTCACTCTCTCTCTCTCGGCTATTAATGAGCCGACTTAAGAGGAAGCTTTAGTTCGGGCCCAACTCCGACGCGGCCTATTCAAATACATGTAAAACGCAAAAACGTTTTTATGAGATAACCCCTGGACCGATTTTGATTAAATTTGTCGCATTTGAAAGAGAAAGCTAAATTCTAGTGACTGTTGGAAGCGGAATTTCGATTTAGGGCTTGAATTTTCTTAAAACGATTTTCAAATATTTGACCGTTTGAAAAAAATAGAACCACGAAGTTTACAAATTCATAGGTCTGCATCAAGAACTGATATCGCGGTTCTGTAAACGGCATTCATTAGATCATTGAAAGCGGACAAATTCAATATGTCATCTTACATCTTACATGAAATTGTTACGTTGGTTACAACGGTTTTGCAAAAGTTGTATTTCCCTATGATTAAATTTTTTTATATTTATGTGTAACATATCAATTTTGTCCCCTTTAGATGTACTATTAGATTCAATTCACAGAATTGTATTATCATTTTTAGTGGTTAAGTTACAGAGTTGTATACTTGATAGTTTCGTTTTTTGAAAATTTCCGATTTCTGCCAATTTTTAATAAAAAATTGACAATCTAACTCAAAAATTCGAAACCAACAGTCACTAGATTTTAAGTTTGTCTTTTAAATGCAACAAACCTCGTCAAATTTGGTGCAGTGGTTGCCGAGAAAAACGAATTCTCCTTTTACATGTATTTAGATAGGAGCACTCGAGCTAAAGCTTCCTCTTAAAAAAATTTTTTTGCGGCAGAACGCTCCCTAGAGGACACGTAACAACTTCCAGCGTATAGCCAAACTTTGCTGTGGGGCCTGGTGAGGGGCCCTTTAATGGCATTACTACCCCCAAATGATGGGTCCTTACGAGGCAGACTTAAATAAATATGTTTTTGTTTGCCGCGACAGATTGGGAGTGTGTGTGTTCATTCCCGCTGCGACACATTTCACTCCCACTTTAGTCCCGCAGGAGCGTCCAATTATTTCTAATCACTACCTTTGTGTTCTTTCTTTCTCTCGTTCTCCAGATCACGGCCATCGTCTGTGGATGCTTTCACATTGCTCACTTCGCGTACAGCGTGTACGCGAAGTGAGCGCTACCAGCGCCCATCAACCATCAGCCAAGCGAAATTCAAGGGTGCACGTCTGAAACCCCGACCCAGATTTTTCGTGCTTTCGCGAAAATTAATAAACCACGTCACTCACTTCCTTTGAAGTATAGCCGAAAGCCAAAGTTAAGAAGGACGAACAACAACGGAAATAAAATAACGACTCATTAAGACAGGTTACTTCATTCGTTTTCGAGTCAAACGCCCGCTAACCTTCCCACGCAATTTAGATTTCTACGTATATACTTAGCGTGTAAATAATGAGACGTTTCGGCTAAAAGATTTGCAAAAGCTCCCAAAACCAGGGATCACCAATCACCTATTTAAAAAATGATTTAGCACAAGACTGAATTGCATGCACATTGTCGAGGGCGAAGGAAGCGGAACAAATAGATAGAGTATTTGGAACCAAAGTGGCTTCTATAATGAGATGCTCATACTTTGTTTTAGTGCTTCTGGGTCAAAATACGCATTTAAGTTTAGGCTATAGTGTGCCAACTGTTTTATTGAACGTATGGATTGTCATCTCTTCAGAATAGCAAGCAGGTCTACCAGGGAAAGGAATGGTACAGAGCAGCCCACAATTCCCGATCAAATGTTGATCTCCTTTCTTCGAAACACCCACGCCCCTTGTTTAGGGCTAAGGAAGCGGAACAAGTACATTCATAGTATTTCTAAACAACCTACCTATAGCTAGCTACCTGCCACAAAGCGCCAAGATTGAGGCAAAGAATGCTTCGCATTAAAAAAAAAATATCCGGTAGTGGGTGGAGTCTCATATATATTCAGACAATGACGTCTGAATACATGTTCGCACAGGCGGGAACTTCGCTATGGCGGCGCCAGATGGCGTAGTGTGTTTGGAGAGAAACAATAATTAATATTCGACGCACCACCTCAGGTTCATTAAACATTCGGCACTACGCAGTGCATTTGTGGCGCAGCCTGCCAATGCTTCGAGTTGCTGTCCTTGAGAAATCCTTGTGCTGGGGGCTTGACTTCGCTCAGCATCGGAGAAACTTAAGGGATCTTTTTCGTCATTGTAGAGTGCCACATTCCCAGCGGCACACACCTAGTTGCACAAGTTGGGGTCAAAGACTTTCATTAACCCTTTACTGCACCTTGTCGCATTTACGCAACATTCTGATGAACGGCATTAAAAACCGAAGCAAAATCTGTTTGGAGCTGCCTGCACACGTTGTTGCATTTCCGCAACATTGGTCTGTAAAACGCGCCGCCTTGTGCTGCCATCTGTGGTCATCCTTCGCATCTCTTACCAAAACAAACGTGGAGGAGGCTGCGCGCGCTCGCGAGCAGTGATATAGGCAAGTTTTGCCAATTATAAATGTATTTGTCCACAAGACAAAGCGCTAAAAAAAATTCTTACGCTAAGCTCCACATCCTCCTGACTCTGTAGATTAAAAAAAAACATTGTTATTTCGGAATAGTTTGTTCCTGGCAACGGAACGTTGCTATGTTGCACAAATGCAACAACGGGCACATGCTTTATTTTCTTCGGAAAAGTGAAATGGCTCCCAAACGCTGGTATGGCAGAGAAATTCCTCCCGATAGTGAAGGCAGTGACCTTTCAATTAGTCACGACAACCACGAGTGTAAGTCTATTTCGATTCAATATGTGGGCAAGATGTTTTCTGGTCGAATTTCCTTTTTTCTCTTCAAAAGGATGCTGTGCATCCGCACGTTGCCGTGTCGCGTCCTCACGCGCAAAGCCTCACGTCTGTGCTTCTATGTTATAAATTTTGACAATAACCCGAAACACTGCATAGTTTTCTGGCTGCACGGGAATCTGCATGACGTACTGCACAAAGTGTGGGAACCATCTGTGCTGCACAAGCATGTACAAGTGCTGCTTTTTGTTCCACACTAAATCATAGGAGCACCAATGAGTGTCACGTGCAAATAAGCATCTGAGTATGAATCACACTAAGTCTATCTTTCACTTTCAACTTCTTTATTTGCACATTGTTGCAAATACGCAACATACTCTTTTTCTGCAAATTCAAACCACACAAAAAATAGTTAAAGTAAGTTTCCACGGGAGTACAGCTACTGTTACGCTTCCCTACAACTCCATGACTAATATTTCGAGGAAACAAAAAATTGTGCAGTAAAGGGTGAAAGAGCGGCACACGTCTACTGGTAGGGGGCGTAGCCCCTGTCAGTAGGAGGCGCACCAGCCACGTGCACCCCCCCCCCCCTCCGGAAATTTCTGTGTTAGCATGCGGCCTTCCTTCGCATACATACCAAGTTTCAAGACGTCGCAATTTCCTGCTCCCACATACTCAGTTATAATGTCGCGACACGGTATCCTCGTGCAAACGAAACCGAAATTGGCGCCGTAAAAGTTAAGTCATTACCGGTGCTCAGAGGCATGTCACTATTTTTTTCTGAGGTTGAGAGGTCTATTACTTTCATTACCCGCAAGGAATGAATAGGCCAAAAATCACGTCATACCCCTTAAAAATTTTGCACAATATTTTTCCTCGGTCATGTAACTTTCACGCTGTCCCTCGAGGTAGTGTTTCGGTCCCTTATTATTTCTCATCTATATAAACGACTTATCTCGCATTTCTTTCCCTATTAAATTATTCGCTGATGATTGCGTGATTTACCGGAACATTTCTTGTGACGACGGCCGCCTACCGCTTTACAAAAAGTCCTTTCGTCTGAAAGGATTGATTGCGATAGCATGTTACTAGACAAGTTACACACAGTAAGGTCAGCATTATCAGATGTAAAACTGCTGTAAGCATTCGATTACTAACAATTTAGTTAGCATTGTGTTACGCGCACACAGGCAAAAATATGAACGCATCTCTCTCGATATCCGCGCCGACACTCGCTGTCAGAACGCTGACGTGATGAAGAGCGGCGAGCGAATTCCTCTTCGCGCTGCCTCGCGCTTCATCGCGAACTAGGCGCGCGGTGTAAGAGTTGTGGTCGGGGTTGTAGGGAGGACCTGGCTCTTTGTCGGGAACTAGGTGTACAGGATTTATTTACATACTTACGTTAAAACATGAGATACATTTCAACAGTCTAGCATGATTCCCAAATGGAGCACGCAAGCTCCCACCACACAGCATACGAGCACAAAGCTCCAAGCACCAAGCACACTACTACCAGCCGACAAACTGCTCCTTGAAAAGCCTCTGTCCTCCCTAGATCCCTAAGGTAGGGCAAACTGCAGTCCAACCTTCGTCCAATCGGGCCGTCCACAGTTGTTGGGGCGTATAGTCGACCTGCCTTTGAGGGGGAGGGCTCACACACTCACATACGCACTTTGGACTGGGAATCCACCGGGTTGAGTGAGTCCTCGTAGCCAGTTGTCAAGCTTCACCCCAGCCGGCGCCTCTCAATTCCAGAGCTGACTTCTCCGGTAGCCGCCACGAGTGTCAGCAGACTGTGACGAATCCTGGGGCCCGAGGAAACGCACCGCAAAACACCCTTTGTTTGAGAAGCTTTCTTGCTGCAAATAGACCATGAAGGCCACGGCAAATCAACCAACAATACACGGTCCGCCAAACATGGCCAGCCCTACTGCCGTCGCCGACTCTCCGAAGGAGGCGCATGGTGGATTAACGCTGCCGTGGTCTCCAGTTCTCCGAAGGAAGTGCATGGTCGGTTAGCGCTGTCTTCGTCGTCGGTTCTCTGAAGGACGCCACCCCCGCGGGTCGGTCGAAACAACTACAGCGGGCTCAGATAGGTTTACACAGCAGTACCCCTGTAGGCCGATCGTAACAGCGGGAACACAGCGCACACGAAGCCATCAGCAATCTCGGGTCGGTTAGCCTTCGAACCCACCGCAGATTACCTCCAAGGTAGGACGCGCACCATGCGCAGCCACAGTCGGAGTAGAAGCGTAGTCGCGCCGCTACCCTACCCTCCTCCTCCCCCGTCTCGCGCGCGCACCCTCTCTGCCTTCCTCCATTACGCGCGCGAGAAGCCTCATCACTAAACCACCATCCTCCTCGGCTCACCCTCACATGATTTTCGTCAAACCTACAGCATACAGCGCGCGGCCGCGATGTTATCGCACTTGGTGTTTACACAGAACATCGCCGACGACGACGGCGGAAATTCACCTGGAAAGAGCCTGACGTGCTCAATGATTGGTGCAACTCCTGGCTAATACCTTCAAATTATTAGTGGGGAGCAGATTTGCGCATACTTTGACATCTTGGTCCACTGCTGTGCGGTAAAGCTATATATATATATATATATGAGCAAAACGAGAACAAAGTGAAAGCAGGGGCCAACGCTTCGACAAGTGGACTTGTCTTCTTCAAGGCGACATATGCTTTCCTCGTCAAAGTATATAGGCGGGGTCCTTCTAAAGGGGAGAGGGTGTAAGGCGGGTGGGTGCGGCAATGAGCGAAGGTGTGTTAGCGTGTCGAATTGAGAATAAAGGAGTGCTGTGCACAAGGGGACCCGGCCATCTGTCAATCACGTGTCAACGCCCACGTGTCAGCCGGCGTGTAGCGTGTCGAATTGAGAATAAAGGAGTGCTGTCAACACGCCGGCTGACACGCGGGCGTTGTGTTTTCCCTATCCACATCTATATGCTTCTGTCGTCATGGTACGTACGTTAATGTGAAGACTTTATTTGCCTACCTTAGGCACGTTCACTCTATCCTCTAACGCAATCGTGATGCCGTAGTGGTTGTTTTAACTAAATCGCCTTTAACTAGAGTTCATCACTATATGCATAATGCAAGACATGAGTTCAAAGCACCATGTGTTTCCCATTCTCAGTGTCCTGTGTCGGTAGCGCTGCGTTCAAACATGAAGGCAAAATCTACTCTTACGCTGTCACGATGCCATCGTGGTATTGTTAAGAAAGGCCAGCTGCAGTGCAAGTTTTGCCAACCAGTTGCGACTGTGGCGGCAACTTTCCTGGAGCGTCGCCGCACACTTCTAGCCACGGCGTGACTAAGTCGACTGTGTGTGAACAACAATACGTGCGTCCTCGACTCTCCGTCGCTGGAGCCGAGTTTGACGAAGTCGCCATTGTAACTAAACGGGCGCGGCGGACCAACTATTGTTACTGAACCGCGGGAACGTCTACTGAGGCCCCTTCCCACGCGCCGACCAATACGCCAGACAATGGGCGGCCGGCGGGCGCGCTGCAGTTCGGGGAATAAATGCCCCTACGGTGCTTCGTCTCCCCTACAGTGCCTCGTCAACTCCTCTACGGTGCTTCGTCTCCCCTACGGCACCTGGTCAACTCGCCTACGGTGCTTGGACGGCCGTTTCCGTCACCTGGGTATCGGAGGAGGACCGAGTGTTTAAAAACCGCTGTTGTGCGGCTGCTCCGGACACTCTCTCTCAAGCAGTCATGTTAGACTGATGTACTTTCTCAAACAGTCATGTTAGACCGATATGGTTTTTGATGGAGTGGCTGTACGTGCCGCGAGGACAGCCTAAAGGCTGCCTTTGTTTTGTTTTTTGTTTTTGTCATATACGGGTCGTCCAACTCAATCTGGGACTTTTTTTCTTTCCCGGTTTAAATACACGCTTAGGCTGGAGGTTTTGTATGCAGTAGAAACTGTCGCCTGTGTCCTGTTACTGGTAGACGGCGCTCATTTCCCGCGCTTCTGGATAGACTGTTATTCAGGATGGCGGACAACCGTGTGAACGTCTATGTGGAGCAGCGTGTTGTGATGAAGTTTTTAGTGAACGAGGGCGTAAAACCTGCTGAAATTTACAGAAGACTTCAGGCTCAGTACGGTGATGTGACACTCAGTCGCAGTAAGGCATTTGAATGGTGTAAGCGTTTCAAAGATGGCCGTATCTCTATTACTGACGATCGCGATCGTGGTGGATCACAACCCACAATAGTCATTCCTGAGAGCATTCAGCGCGCGGAGCAGCTGATCGTGGACTGCAAGGGTGTGTAATCTGTCGTTAGGAACAGTCAGCACAATAATTCATCATCATTTGTTGTTCCGAAAAATGAGTGCACGCTGGGTCCCAAAGCAGCTGTCTGCTTTTGACAGACACAAAAGAGTTGAAGTCTGTAGAGAACTGAAGGAACGCTATGAAAGGGAAGGCCAGTATTTTCTGAATCGCATCATGAGATGTGACGAAAGACGGGTTCACCATTTCACCCCAGAATCCAAAAGAGCATCGATGCAGTGGAAGCATACGGAATCACCACCTTCCAAGAAATTTCGAACAGCTGCGTCTGCTGGTAAAGTGATGGGAAGTGCATTCTGGGATAAACAGGGAATCATCCATGTTGATTTTTTTACCACATGGTGTCACTATCAACAGTGAGTATTAGTGCCGTGTTTTGCGTGATGTGCAAAAGAGTTTACGGAATAAACGTCCGGGTTTGATCACAAAGGGTGTGGTCTTTTTGCAAGACGATGCATGACCGCTTACCGCTCAACGCACATTCCAAACAATCCAGGAACTTCGCTCGCAGATAATACCACACACACCCCTGTAGTCCTAACTTAGCACCAAATGATTTCCACCTGTTTGGGCCGATGAAGGAATTCCTTGGAGGAAAACATGTGAACACTGATGATGAAGTGAAGAATGGTGTCCTACAATGGTTCCATCGTAATAATAAACCTTTCTATGCGGAAGCATTTCAGGCGTTTGTTAAACGCTGGGATAAGTGTATAACTGTACCTGAAGGTTATGTGGAAAAATAAATCCACTTTCCACACATTGAAATGTGTTCTTCTATTTGGTTTAAAAAAAAAAAGTCCTGGATTGACTTGCACGACCCTCATACATATAATTGCATATATGTAAGTTGTGCTAAACCGTATTGGAGGCGAAGAGTTACGGAGTCGCCATCTGGCGGAAGCGCCTCCCGTGCGTAGTACGAGGGATCAAAGCCCTCACAGGTTTGGCTCACGGCGCTCAACACCACGCGGCAGCCCACCTGGACATTTCTGTAAGTACTCTCAAAACGAGGGAAGTTTTGTATGTCGAAATAATAATGTTGGGCAAACTGAAATCACAGAATCGTTTAGAGACACTATCTTTACCGAATGCGTACAGTGAACGCCACTGCATGCGCGCCGTCGCTGCGATGGAGTCTCCCGAACCGGCTTCTTGCGTGAAAGGTAGGTAAACGCTAAGAGCAAACTATGTGAAATCTGTTCTTATAGTGTTTGCATAACTCTTGTATAGTGTTTGTAAAGAAGCCTCAATGCAGCGATCGCGCAGATTCACAGCGACCGACTGCGCGTCTGCATGCTTGTGCGCGCACTGTATCGCTTTCTCCGCGCGCCCGTTTTCGCACCGTGCCATGAGCTTTAGGCCGCAGAATATGAGCACTTGACAGTACACAAGCAACCATTGTTGCGTGGACACTATCAGAGCTGTTCAAAAAGAATTTCGATATAGAGACTTCGACGCCTACGGCGACTGTGATGTGCCGTCGCGACGGTTCAATCTTTTTTTTTTTTCTCTTGTAAATTCTTGACCGTTTCAATATTATTTCTCAAGCTGCGTCGCACTGTATGTTTATCGGTCTTTTCAGCGTGCAATTTCCCGCTGCTTGTTTTTCGTAATCCAGTGCAGTAATTCATAACACAAACATATGACCATATACCATGCCTTTTTTTAATGTGCGTCTTGCCGCTCCCTTTCTATTCCAGTGAATTTGCCAGTATCTAGCATCAACAAGTTCATAGACCAAACCGTCATGACATTAGCCTGGCAGTGGGCGCGGGCGAGCTCGTCTCAGTGCGCGTTTTATGCTACTCACCGAACATAGCAGACCCGGCGCCGTAGCAAAAATCTGCCTCGCGTCTGTGCTTGCTGCATACCCGAGTTGTAGCCGATGGCTGTTTGCCGGTTCCAAGTTTTGCGAGCCAAGCTTCACGCAGCTTCTTGTCCTGCGGCTACGTGTGCATAAGGCTGACGCCGGGCTCCGTTGCGTACGTCCGGCACTGCGGCACCGAGCAGTAGCCTACCATGCTGCACGCCTCCAAAGGTAGCCACTACCGATTAGAGTGCTTTCAAATGTTGTCAAGCAGACACCCAAGGCGGGAAAGCCTCGCCACTTGATCAGAACCGCAGCGCAGGCGGGACTTTTATTCAGCTCGCTTCGGCGCTTCCGAAGCAGCCGATGCGGCTGCTGTGTCCACGTGGTCCCTCATGCCACGTCACGCTGACGGTAGTGCCAGCTTTTCTAGTGGTGGAGCTCGCTCGCGATATCGCTGCAGCGATTTCAGGCGTGTCAGAAACTACTAACCCAACCCTTGGTTACGGCCCTGGTGCAGCATGATGTTGATAGACGCAGGAAAACGAAAAGAATGGCTACCTACATTACCAAAGAGTCTAGCAGTTTACTGACAGCCCATTTAACATGCCATTTTACTTTGGCCACAAATTTCACAAATTGTGTTGTCATGAACATAAATGGCACTGCAGCTGTGCGTTTGGCACAACCTATCAGCAATGCTTAAAGGGTCCCTGGAACGGTTTGGACAA
The DNA here is from genome assembly GCF_050947875.1 of Dermacentor variabilis. Classification (NCBI taxonomy): domain Eukaryota; kingdom Metazoa; phylum Arthropoda; class Arachnida; order Ixodida; family Ixodidae; genus Dermacentor; species Dermacentor variabilis. Next base: position 149,676,050 of record NC_134572.1, read on the forward strand.
ATTTTGGTACAGCTATAGTAAAACATTTGCGCCACAGTTTTTGTGAAGTGCCTCATATTAAGAGGGCTACGTACGATTACAAGTTACCCGCCTCCATAGCCATGATTTTTCTCTTCAACTCATTCACTGAGTGATCGGGGGCTAAGCTTCGCCTTCACTGGCTCTGCAGGGACATCATGTTGTCGATCCTGACCGTCAGCACTAGCTGGTGGGGAGGGCCAGCGCAGCAGCAGTAACCAGTGGGCTACCGGAATAGGTGGCCCACCCACGAGTTCTACGAATATCCTGCAAATAAAGATGTTTTCAATCAATCAATCAGTCAATGTCTACCCCCGGCCTCTTCAACCTCTCCGTCAGCCATCTGGCACTCGATTCCAAGTGAAAGCTATTGAAGCAGCGTGCGCGGTGAGCATTCTGTTGCAGTGCTGAGCGTGTCCAGTATGCTGGTAACCATGGGCGAGCTGGGTGTCCTGACGGATGGGTGGAGGCACAGTACTATAATGCTGTGACGAAGGAGCTTTGGCGTAGACGTACGTGAGCGGCCTGATTCGTCTGCACGGTCCAGCCACCTGGTGGCGCAGAACTTAAACCAGCCATCTTTAGAAATGGTTTTAGGCGCAAAAAATAAGACGCGGCCAACAGAATAAAGGACACGGGCAGGCGCATACTCGCAACTGATTTTTATTTTCCCCGATGCTTCACTTACATACCCTCAGGCATGCAAACAAGAACATACGTGGGTGATATCACATGAGATACAAACCAGACGTAATCATATCCTCTCAACCAGGAACCTAAACTCATTCTCGTGAAGACACAATGATGGAATGCTAATACATTGGTCACCAAACTTTCTCATATACATCGCCTCTGCTATTTCCCGTGCCACCGTATCCTTATCTTTTCGTAATATGCATCTGTTTTCAAGCAAAGGTTCACACGTGCACACTTTGCAATGATACGGCACATGCGAGCTAGTCCCATTCTTGATTGATAGAGCACGCTCTCGCAGGCGGTCACTTATACAATGCACAGTCTGGCTGATGTATACCTTGCCGCAGTTTAAAGGAATCCTATACACGACGCCAGCGGAACAGTTTTCCAAGAAACACTTTACGTGGTTCTTTACACACTCGGCCCTTTTAGCGGAAGACTGGCGTACACAAATGCGAGAAAGTTTCCGAGAAGCAGAAAACGCTACTGGTACATCGTACGTAGAAGCAACATTCTTTAACCACCACTTGTAGGTACAATGTGCCAGTAGTGTTTTCGGCTCTTCGGAAACTTTCTCGCATTTGTGCGCGCCTGTCTTCCACAAAAAGGGCCGAGTGTGTAGAGAACCACGCAAGGTGTTTCTTGCAAAAATGTTCCGCGGGCGTCGTGTATAAGATTCCTTTAGGCTGCGGCAAGGTATACATTAGCCATATTGGGTGTTGTATAGATGACCGCCTGCGACAGCGTGTTCTATCAATCAAGAATGGGACTGGCTCATATTTGCCATATCACTGCAAAGTGTGCACGTGTAAACCTTTGCTTGAAAACACATGCATATTATGAAAAAGTAAGGATACAGTGGCATGGGAACTACCAGAGGCAATGTATATCAGAAAGTTTGGTGACCAATGTATTAGTGTTCCGTCATTGTGTCTTCACGAGAATGAGTTTAGGTTAGGATAAGATTAGGTTTGGTTTGTATCTCATGTGATCTCACCCGTGTATTCTCTTGTTTGCATGCCTGAGGGTATATAAGCGAAGCATCGGGGAAAATAAAAATCAGTTGCGAATGTGCGTCTGTCCGGGTTCCTTATACTGTTCGCGTCTTATTTTTTGCACCTAAACCATTTCTAAATGCCATGTACCAACTAACCCGGCAGCAGATGTTAATTAACCAGCCAAAAAAAGAGCTAATATTGCTGTAACGAAGCGTAAGACATTTTAAACATTTAGAAAAACAATGTGTTCACGATTAAGCTGCTGCCAAGAAGTTATACCAGCAGCAAAGTAGAATACACTTCGGTACTGCTATATTAGTTATGTGTTTGGTTGAGCTCTGTGCCACCAGGTGGCTGCACCATGCAGGCCATTCACATTCTGTAAAACACCCAGGCCCAGTCCACTTGCATTTACCCGAATACCGAACACGTGAAACACTATTGTGGCAGTAATCATTTGGCGTCAAGTGATGGCCGCAAACGTGTAGATGCTGGTGCAGATTGGATACCGACAACCAGTGCTGCCACCCTTGCACGTTTTGCTCAAAGAGGGACGCAACGTTGCAGCTTGACTTGTCGCCGATCACTACATTTTCAGCCCACGAACCATGGTGCTCGTGAAAAGCCAAATGGAGACCAATACAGACCACGCAGCTTGCGTCAACAGGGAGCACGTTGCAACACAAGCAGACGACACTTGCCATGTGCTGGAAGTGCTTGAGTGTAGTGATAAACTGTCCTTGCTGCTTCTCTTTCTGTTATCTTATTTTTTATAGACACAAATTAACTAACATTCCAACTGCTAGGGCCAATCAGAAAGTCTTTGCCCCTATTTTGTTTAGCCAAGTTACGGCTGTAAGTGCGAAGTCAACATATTCATTCCTAGCGGTGGACCTTTCCTGGATCAGCCTGGCCTCAGCTGCCGTTAGCTCTGCAGCATAGCACTGCGGTCAGTTGTTGAAGATGGTGGTTGTGCTTCACATGTCCATGGCATATGAGCAACAAAGTGCGATTCATTTTCTGAGGAGTAAGGGAAAAACCCCCGTCTCGTTCTGGGTGTCTCGTTCTGAAAAGTGTGAGGTGGCGGTGTTTTGAGTTCGCAAAAGGCCATGAAGGCTTGCATGACAACGAGCGTTCAGGGAGGCCGCCTGTATCGCTGCCTGATGACATTTGCGATGGGACAAATGTCCGACCCCAGTGTGGGGACTATGAGGACTTGAAGAGCGCTACGAAGACGCGGACTAAAAGAGGAACATGTACGACGGACAAGGCGCTTTAGTTGGAAGTAAAAAAAAAAAAAATACTTAGTTGGAAGTAGCGCCTTCTCCGTCGTACATGTTCCTCTTCTAGTCCGCGTTGTCGTAGCACTCTTTTCTTCAAGATATGCAAAACTAACTCGCCCACATCAAGCTTCTGCTGCTTCGGACTATGTGGAAAACTAGTGTAAGGTACGTAGAATAGTATGTATATTTGTAATTACCTGTATGTACCTTACTTTGGCTAATAAAATATAGGGGCAGAGACCTTCTGATTCGCCCTCGCATTACGAACAACATTAGTTCACCATAAAGTTGAAAAATCATCAATGATGTGCCCTGGACAGCCAATCAGATAGCTCGCTGTACTGGCGTCATATGGTTACCTTGCGTCACCTAATCAGGGGCGGCTGAAAACTTAGGAGATTGGTGTGCTGCAATCGGTAGCGAACTACATTTTTAAAACCTTATAGTAAATTACATGCTTTCCGTGAAAGTGTCAAATATACTTAGAATTAATTGACACTTAGAAGTGTCAATTAATAATCGGGAGCACCTACATTAACGGCTCAGTATATTTGTACAAAATCATCAAAATCGTCCCAGAGTCCCTTTAAGGACATTATTTACACATGCAATGAGGCGGCATTACAGCAAAACGTATTTTGACGCCCACATAATTTTTTTTCCGCACGAAGCGAGTGTTCATATTATTATGATATTATTGGTAGATACCCGAGAGACGAGCCGCCGCGAGAACGACGATGAAGTGGGTCTGTGCCCTTGGCGCGAGAAAATGTCGGCCTGGCGCTCTGGCTCCAGTCCGGTGTAAATAGATTGTAAATAGCCTCTTCCGTCTGTGTCTTTCTACACGTAACAATATTAAGTGGGACTATCATGATTGGGCTCAACTGTACCTGGCTCGTTAATACTCCATGTTTCGAGAGAATGGTCTAATGATGGAGCATCCCTTCCATGTCACCATCACAATAGTGCTATCTGTCCATCGAACATTCAATGAGCTGAAACCTTGATGAAAGTGATGCGAGTGTTACTAGGCGCCTTCTTCACAGCAAATGACTCGCAGTGTTTCAACTTTGCCTCAAACACCTACAGTGTTTCCAGCCAATGCCACACTCTCTCTCCAACATTAAAAGCAGCTCATTTGACAGCTAACTGATCTTAAGTTTGAAAAAGAATGCTGAAGCCAGAAATTATGAAATATTCGTGAAATATTAAGAAAAAATGGTTTTACTACTCCAGGTACTGACTGTTTCTAAAACATTTCGCTAATTCTCTTCGTCAGCAATGCTGTGAACTGGCAATCGGCTTTACAGTTGCAGTTAAATCAATCTGCACTACAGACAAATAGAAATATTCCTATATAGTTGGTTCGTAAAACATTCATGACAACTTACTCAATTCATTCATGACAATTTATTCATAGCACTTATTCAACTACTAGGGGTGTGCAAATAGTAGTCTTTGAGACAGAATCGAATAGGGCCAGAAGCACATCGAATCGAATATAGTTTTCAAATAATGAGCAGCCACTTCCACAAATAATATATAATATGATGTTCACATCCTGGTGCTAAAAATACACGATTTCAATATAATGAAATTTCGCTGCAGCTGCAAAGAAATACCGGGACATTAAATAAGAACTTCCGTCAATGCAATGGTCATATGGCTGAATTTCAAGTGGCTGCTTCCAAAGACAGCTTCTCAAATTGCACGCCAAGCGACCAAAGGCGACCAATGAAGTGAAGCAGCGACATGTTTCTTATAAAGTATAAGTGCGAGAAGATCCTATTGTGCCCCTCATGCTGTAGGCTTTGGGTGCGAGTGAAAGTGTGCAAGGGTGAACCAAGAAGGGTGGTGGTTTGGCTCCCACACGAGCAAGGAGAAATGGGTGAGCAGAGCGAGTTCGGGGTAATGCAATGAAGCGAGCACGAGGGAGGGAGGGCACGTGTGGCGTCCATCCATTTCTCTAGCATGGCCATGGCTGCACATGAATTTTACAGTAGCCGAGTGCATATGCAGCCCGTGCGCCCTCTTTTGGAGGTCATCTGCCACATGTGCAAAGAATGGGCGTGCCGAAATGGCGTGGCATCACACATGCCGTCTTCCTGTTTGTTGAGTGCCGGAGGTTGCACAAACTCCAAGTTTCAGAGACATGTGGAAGTGAGAGACAGATCAAACATTTGCTCCGCACTGCCAACGCTTATCATGCTAGCATCATCCTACTTGTGTCTACGCTATCAGCCGTAGGCGCAGAGTGGATGCGAAAGTGTCGCTGGCTTTGCTTTATAACACCGACATGAACGTATCGTCGACACGGCATGAAACGGGTGGTTAGCAGCTCTGATGCAAGTCCCAGCAGGTCGCCTCCGAGATTTGTCAGTGTGCCGTGGTCAGTCACAGGTGGCGCCTCATCTCGGAGGCCATGCCAAGGATTTGTGCAATTGGAGTTGTGCGTCGCTTCTGGTGAGCGGTAATGGTGGCATTTTTTCAGTTTCAATATCAACAATGTCTGCTTCAGCGAGCGTTTAGATACACATCTACAAGTAACAAATTTTGCAAGGAGGCTATTCTGTATCTACGATTTTTAGGTGGCTCAAAATTGCATTGCTTTTTCCCTTTAATCCACACACCCAGTCCTTCCCAGTTTAACAGCTTAAATTTACTTCTAAATGTAGTGTGAATATAATATTAGGATGTGTTTCTCCTTGCCTGTATCAGCATGTGAAGAATTAAGTTGGCATGCAACAAGTGCCAAAGTTTTGATTATACTGCATGGTTTCCATGGAATAGGTTGCAGTGTTGAAGGTAGGGTAGAACGATAGGCACGCAGCAATTTTGCACTGCATTTTTCACAGGTGTTACTTCTGCAAATGTGAGCCTTGGATTGCTGTTTCACATGCACCAACCATGAGAGCTGCGATTTTTCTATCTGCGAGCACCTACTGGAAGACAGAATTATTTTGACATGAGCTTATTCAGTGCCAATATTCTCGCCATGGTTGGGCGGCAGGGCAAATGCGATCCACCACTCCGGTTTGCCACCAACTGTTCTGAGTGACTGGTCAAAATTTAAGATTTTTTTTTTCACGATGCTTGAGTGTCACTTTATCACGTGCGCAAATGTTCAAAAGAAAAGTGGCATGGAAGGTGAGAAAGTCGCACTTTTCTAGCGCGCTGTTAACAAAAACAGCATAGAAAATCGGGCATCGGGAGATGCCATTGCACACCAAAGTGTGTAACTTTCTGTTGAAACACTGCCGGCATTTTGGAACCATGGTAAAGAGGAGAGATCCAAGCTTGAGATAGCCACAGTGCTGCATTTCACAATGCACAAATAACAGCAAATGAAGTGAACGAAAAATGAAAAAAAAAAGAAAAAAAAAGCTAAAGTAGCGTTGTGATTAGTTACTGCTGCCCTTTAATCACTGCTCTTTTACACAAACACAGGAACCGCTCTTATTGGTTAATGCAGATTTAAATGGCCGGTGCATCTTTCACGGACATTTTGACAGTGGTAAAGTGCGCATTATTTTTCCCCGGCAAAGTCTGGCGATTAGGATGTGTCGCTGGCTCGTGTTAGTTTTGTTAATGTATCCAAAATGCAAAACTGGTGAACTTCAAATTAAAAATGGTGGAATGGTCGTATGAGGGGGGGGAGGAGAAAGAGAGAGCACGGGGACTTAGCAAACACATTTCTCCTCCGCATTCCTAGTACAGATATCCTTTCTTTTACGACTCCACTGTAAATCAGCCTATTCACTTTTCAGTTATCTTATTGGTACACAATATGGCAAATCAATTCTGAAGAATCCTACAAGTTGGAGGAAGGTTCATAAAACAGAAAAATGCTAGTCATCCACCTCACTGTAACACAAAGGGACAAAGGAAACTAATAGGCATTGGTCCCTCGTTCAATCCCCTGACTGGGACAATTTTTTTTTTGAATCCGCGAAATTTTCGGAGAAACTAGTGTGGGTCTCCTTTGCAGCTTCATGCTACACTGGGGTGGATGACTATTCTTACCATTCACAAATTGTACTAATACTATGAAGTCAAAGGAAGGGTGACGCCATTCCAGTCTGCTTACGTAGTGAACCACAGCTCATCACCCCTCTTGGGTACATGCCAAAGTTAACAGGCAATAACAACCTCAGAAAGCGTTATGTCCACGCTACCTAATGCTACCTGCAAGTGCTGACACTGCCAAAGATGCATATCTCAGCATTTAAATAAAGGAGCAGCAGACACAGCCCTCTTCAACCTGAAGAAGCTTTATGTTCATATTTTCTACAGCCATCCGCTAGTAACGATGTTGAAAATCTATTGCAGGTGTGCTACAATGTACCTCCAATGGTTACGAAATGATGGACCGCAAGCCGTGCTTTGCAGGGCGCCTGGGAAAGTCATCTTCCAATTTCGGCGTCGCAGGGTAGTCGTCACGGTAACCCTTTTCCGGCCTTGGTCGCTCAGTGTGGTGAACACGAGGCATCGCAAAGTACCCAAGGTGCGGCCGTTCAATGCCCAGCTTGTCGAGCATGCAGCCATCCAATGCGGCCTGGGTTTTCCGGCAGCTGCAAAAGAATAGACAATCCATTTAAATTAGAGCACAGACTGAGCACGGTAAGAAAACATAGGAAGGCTGACTGAAAAAAAAAAAAAAACAAAAAAGAAACAGCCACCAATTTGAACCACAGTGACAATTTTCCACAAACATTTGTCGTCACGCATTGTTGTTACAAGCATCTGTTACACTGGGAAGCTCCGATCTTGCTACGATGGTCTCTACAGGGTGTTATGCAAAGTCACCGATGTTAGCGGATTCAACCATTTGTTACAACTGCGCCGTCTATGTGGCTGACGAGTAGGTCGTGTACCGTGGGTCTCTCATATCATACACTATTGTACACATTGCGCAACTTAACCCATACCTCATGGCTAACTTCGCAATCATGTTGAGCACACCAGGTCGGTGCTCTTACCGTGGAGGTTGCTGTCGTGGGACAGTAGAGGAACAGATGCGTCCATCAGCTGATGAAGACATCTACAAAGCAGCCCCAGGTGGGCTCAAGCTTCATATCCGTCACTGCTGCCCGTGGTTTGCCTCAAACGCAACTAGTAACAATGCGCGGCAGTCAGCATTGAAAACACAGTGGAACGGAAGGGGCTGGTACATTAAAGGAGCCACAAGACGGTCGTCCGACAGGTTGAACTGCGTTATTTCCTGCTTTGGTTTTTCACATGACGTCATCATACTTACTGATACCTGGTATCAGGATGAATGTGATATATACTTAGTCTTTCCGGCTATCATACCTAGTTCTTGGTGTCAGTGTTTGTTGGCCTTCTTATGATATGACTAATAAAAGCAGGCCCCTTGGTTAACCCCTTTTCTCCTCTCTAAAGGTGACGATAAGAAAGAACTGTTGAACCACAGACCAATATGTATACTTCCTGTGTTTTCAAATGGCATAGAAAAGTTAATTACCGATGAAATAACTACGTTTTGTGACAAACATAACATACTCACAAATTCCCAAGTTGGATTCCGCAAGGGTCGTTCAGCATAGTTAGCAATATTAAACCAAAGAGAACTAATCTTGACTGCTAAACAAGCTTTTAGCCCTAGGTGTTGTAACTTTTCTAAGGCATTCAGAACTCTATCGATTATGGCTTTAGGGGAGTATTTCTAGATTTACTAAAAACTTACCTACACTATCGCTGCAAGAAGGTTATCATCAACCCTCATACCTCTAACACCATGGAAATTAACTCTGGGATACCACAAGGAAGTATCCTTGGACCCTTACTGTTTAATCTTTACATTAATGACATCATACCACTAATATATTTATTATATTAATATTTATATTAATGCCATCATTAATACTAACGAAATTTTACCATACCGCAATCATGTCCATAACAAACTACACAAATGGAGCTCACTCAACTCATTAACCATTAATCCACTAAAACTAAAGCCGTGCTATTTCAAGCAAAAATAAAATGCCATAATTCACAGTGACCTCATTATAGGTACTTCGATAAGTGAACTTGCTCCCTGCACTAATAGTCTTGGAGTTATATTAGATGCACACCTAACATGGAATAATCACATTCATTTCATTTCCAAAAAGGGTGCCAGAGGTGTAGGCATGCTAACAAGATTACATTTTTCTTTGCCAAGAACTGTTAAGGTGATGAAGTACAATTTGCTATTTTTATCGCACAAACTACTGCCACCTGGTCTGGGGTAGTACCACCCCGACCAAAATTACTAAGCGGTCGATATTGAAAAAAAAAAAAATCTGTTAGTGCAATTAATTGCTAACGCACTGCACCTAGTTCACACAGAACCATTATTTAACAGCCTTCGAATAACCACCATAAATTCCATCTACAATGATTTACTATTAAGTGATATATAGGAAGCAAAAAAACAGGGAAACAATTTGATTTGGGAAATATCTAACCTCCAAAGAAATACTAACGATTACCATACACAGCATAACGAAACATGGTACGTTCCAAAAACACGAACCAACTACGGTGCACAGTCACTAAATTACAGACTACGATCATTACTCAACTCATTTGACAATGCTATGTGATTTATTGTTTTCTTTCTCTGTGTTGGAAAGCTTATATTCTATTTTCATCCTTACTCTCGAACTTTTTGTATAAATGTTATCTTGTTAGGTTAGGTTTCTTGCTTCGGATTGCTGCTTCACATTCCTGTGTTGTGAAGATGCTTGCAAGTGCTGTTTTTGTATTATGTCTTAATTGCTGTATGCCAAATCTTTGTTTCATAGATGTGTACTACTTATTAAATTGAATTGTGAACTATGCTTGTAAGTGCTGTTTTTGTACTTATTAAACGCTGTAATGCCAAATCTTCTTTTTTAAAAAAGAAGATTTGGCATTACAGCGTTTAATAAGTACAACAGATGTGTACAACTTAAGTAGCCTGTATTTAGAGCGAACATTGGCCTTTGTCAAACCCCGCTCCTTTGGCTTTTTGCCCATTTTTATGACATTGTGTAATCATGATGTCGAATAAATCTGTCTGTCTGTATGTCTATTTGTAACTCGGAGTAGAGGGCCCAATATGGTTACACACACACAAAAAAAAAATGTGGCTCTCAGCACACATTTAACTTGAAATTTCAACTTGAAATCGCTGCCTCTAAACCCCTCCCACCAATAGCAACCACCATTTTTTCATGGTTGTGTGACATCAGGAAATAAGGGGCCACCACTGTGTCATCTGCTTTGAAACAGTTCAAGACCACCATCGGAGGTCTTGCTCCGCACACTCTGGTTGCCAACGATGCAGCAAGGGTGGTGCCACCGAGGTATGCCCGCAATACCTTCATTTTTGCGACGAAAACCAGCACCCAAATGCCCACATAGACAGAGGCGTACATGTAAAACAAAACAATGCATGGCGGCCATGATGTATATACTGCTCCTGCAATCACTTCTGCAATCACTTCCGGTGTTTGCAGTATACAAAAGCATGGCCTTCGAGACTGCCTTCTGTCACCCGAGGGAGCCATTGCCAGGGGAACCAAATCATTTTGCCATCACTCAGTGTCACCAGACTGCTTTACAATTCAACAGCAACATTAAAAATTCAGATACAAATTTTCTACTACACCGAATGCACTCAACTTTCACCAGCTTGCTGTGGCATGCATAAGGCTTGCCATGCAATGCATAATTCAAGCTTTAATATTTGTTGTTATGGCCCCTTTGAATGGTAGCACCACCACATCACCTGTATTTCTAGAATACTCATCAGCAGGCTGCAATATTAGCCTTTACATATTAGGAAGGCAGGTAATGTGTTCCAGTGTAGCAATAAACATTGCCCTTGTGACAATGCCCAATGACAATGTGAACGTGAGTGGAAACGGGAATGTGGGCAGGCTTATTGGGTCTGTCAGCTGCCGACATGATGCTATTCCCAATGCAGAAACAGAATGTGGTAGGAAAGCTATCAGTGAACATAAAAGCATGCCCTTTTACACTTTGTTCTCGATGGCAGCCACCATGCATGTACCCTAGCTCAACAACTCAACAACTCGGGAAAGGGTGCTTCAGGACCCCTTTAAAGGGGCTCTGAACCACCCCTTGGGTTTAGTGAAATACCATAGTCCATGGGTAGCATAAGCTGCTGTGAACATCTCAGCCAAGTTTTGCTGTTGTATGCGGTGCGTGGAGCTCGCAAGCGGATCGCGAAGTCACCTTTCTCTGAAACACTTTCTTTTCAACAGAAGCCTGCACCTCATTCTCTTCTGGATGTTTTATTTCGTAATAAAGTGGATTCCCATATGCGGTTGCTATTGGCAGCTGCGGCTAAGCGCCCTGTGGCTTGCTGAGCACAACAGCGTTTGGCTTATGTTTAGTGCATTGTAGACACCAAAATCACAAGTCATGACATCTTAGTTAACAACCAAAATTAAATTTGAACTGTGCACCTTGATGACATTTACAGGGCGGAGCAATGCAGGCACGCCTCACTCCGCTGTCACCTTCGCAGTGCAAAGCATCAAAGAAGGAACAGGAGCACAGCGGAGGTCGTGTTTGATTGCCAATAACTCTGCTTCTGCTGAACGCATTGAAGTACTTTTTGTGGAAAAGTATTTCTGAAATAGCCTACTCCAAATGCCCTTTTTTCACTTCAATAAAAAGTGGTTCAGGGCCACTTCCACAAATTTTTTGAACAGGATTCATTTTTTGTATGAGCTAATGCAGTATATGTAAAATCACAAAAGAAGCCCAAATTTGCAAAATTAACTAAAAATTCGGGTGAGTTGGCAGGTACGTAGAGTCATGACCAAAAGTTTGGGGACCAAAGGTGCCGTGATTTATTCTTTTTTTTGCCGCCCGGCCATTTCAGCTGAAATCAGGACTGCACGTATACGTGTGCATGTTTGACCAATACAATGTATTAAACCAACTTCAGGCCGTGGAGCTGCACTTGAATATATTTGAATTTTTTTGCTGGTGCCGTGGTCCAAAACTCTTGATCGCGACTGTATGTGCTACCCCAATAACAACCTAAGCTGAATTTGAGGGCTACATTAGCTAAATGCTCTTGAATGGCTCTCACTATGCTATTAAAGGAACACAGAAAAAAAAAAATTCATAAAGTTAAGCTGTATTAGCAAACTACATTTCTGCAATAGTGAACTTTCCTCTCTGTTTATGAGGGTAGGCTCAGTATGAAAGACCGGCAGCACCAATGCTCTAAAGTTCCCACACCAGATTGCTGAGATGTCATTGATTTTGACATTTACGTGGGGCCTAGTTAATTTTTTATTATGAAGGAATTAACACTGGTTCCTAGAGGCACCGAGGTCAACCTAACAAGTCTTGCAAACTCTTCCTGCACCAAAACAGCCCAAATCGAACAAAGAAAGAAGAAAAAAAAGACACCTTCGAGATCAGAATGACGTTCCAGCTCTGTGCTTTCGGCACAAAATTGAAGAAAGGGGAGGCCCAGCCATCCACTTTCACTACTAGAAACCAATTCCTTTTCAAGAAAAAAGTTAAGGAATACTCTACTGGTATAAGTTGTAGTGCCCCTTCCAATTTGATTCCATGGTTCTTAGTCTCGACAACTGCTTTAAGCTTCGTAAAACACAGTTCATGATTATCGATAACAGCAATAAGCATACTGTGTTGAAACGCGGCTCTGCCTTTTGTGCAGACAGACCGGTTCATCAATAGACTTTCAAGAATTTTAAAACAATGACTTACAAAAATGTGAGTCACGTTGTGGGAGTGACATGAAGGCCGCTGTCTATTTCAGGATGTGGGAAATGCATTGTGCCTTCAACCTAACATCAGTGCAGCATGCTCACCAGAATCTTACAAAAGGCTGTAGTGTCAACTGAGACATACGCACACTACACAGACTGTGCCTGTCGGAAATGTGCGAGATTATTGCTGACTTCATAAAAAAAAAAAGACATAGAAGCTGCTACTTATGCAACTGATTATATGCTGAGGATAGCTAGTAGAGACATCAGTGTTCAACACAAAGCAACCACTCCTTCAGAGGCCCTACGTGCTTCCAGTTTCTCACATTTACCGGCATGGTATTGCCATTCTGTCCAGTAACCAGCGTTGCGAGTGTTCGTTACAATTTAAAGAGACTGTGCAGACTAATAAATTCTGTTCTGAAATTTACTGCTCGTTTTCCAAAGAAACCACATTAAGTATAGTCACGGTATAGAATAGGAGGTCTTTGAAAAATTTCCTTTAAAGGCCAACTGCAATAATATTTTAAGCATTGTAGACAGCCTAATTTCAGTGTAAATATAGAGCAGCCGGCATAAAAAAATTAATGATTACAATGTAAGGGGATGTGTCACAAAAGGCTCACAAAAGTAAATGTTTTTGATACCAAAACTAAAAAGATAAAAACTTTCCCTTACAGCTTGTGAAAAGTGCATCAGCAGTTGCACCAGCATGAATGCTGCTGCTTCAGGTTGTCCTGGAGTCGGCACACATTTAATAGGCAGGACATTGCTCGCGCTTTGAAGTGTGCCTGATTCGACGTGAGGAATGAATTTCCCTGTTCATTTTGCAGATTGATTCATCACCGAGAGGATACATCACGTGAAACAGTGTTTTGGTTACACTCCAGAGCTAGCACAACAGCAGTGAGACCACAAAAGTTCTTGAGGTCCCTAAATTTTTGTGCTGTAAAAAAATTGTGGCAGAACCCATCCCACGATGACTGCCAAAAGCAAATGCTAGCATTGGATCAATATAGCCACACAACTTATTTGAAACAAGTTATGCGCGAGGCGTGTACTGCAGTGGGACTCTTCTTTCACGCTTCCCTAAGAACACTCGGCGCCATCTAACATCGCCGCCACGAAGCCTGCGTGCGGCTTTAGAAGTGCATGGTGCGCCGGTGTTTGCGAACGGTGAGGAACCCACCACGCAGCAACCTGGCTCTTCTTGCGCTTCTTTCTGGACATGCTGCACCATCTAGTGGCACTTCCGAGAAGTGCACACGTGGCTCGCCGGTGCCGGCAAACGCCGAAAGCTGTGCCCTCGGTTGCCACACGCACAGTGGCACATACTCGGTGACCCAAGTTAGTGAGAGGTTCATTGAAGAGTGGCACATATACCAATTTACTCATGATGCAGCTTGCTGAAACATTGGTGTGACAGACATTCACTGAAACCGGCACATGCCCGATGCATTTGTGGCACAGCTTGCTAATACGTCAGGTTGCTGTCCTTGAAGGACCCTCGTGACATGGGTTCAATTCCGCTCAGCATCGTAGAAATTTAAGGGACCTTTTTCTTCATTGTAGAGCAGCAGATTACCAGTGGCGCACACCTAGCCACCCAAGCTGGCGTCAAAGACATTTATTGAGGAGCGGCACACACCTACTGGCACACATCCAGTGACACAAATTGGCCTCAGTGAGGTTCACCGAAGACCAGCACAGACTAAATGGCACCAGTGTTTTCTGGAATGAATCGAAGCTGTTTCTCATGAATTGGCAAAAGCTCGATGCACTGTAAGCCGCATGTGCTTCTTCGAATTTCTTAACTCACAGTCATAATAGCGTGGAATATAGCCAGAGATTATTTAAAGGGACAATAGAGGCAGATATTAAGTCAAGCGAAAGTGGTAGATTAACACTCGAAAACATATGCGGTGTCAATATCATCAAGAATAGAGCTTCAGCAAGCGAGAAATCAAAGTTAATGTAGGACACAATTTAGGGCTCTACCGGGTCATTCTAGTACAGTGAACTCTTGTTAAGATGAACTTGGTTAAGCTGATTTCTTGCATATAACAAGCAACATGGGAACGTTTGTTTGGTTTTCCATAGACTCAATGCAAAAAAAAATCTGCTTAAGACGAACCACCAGACATACTCTTCGGTTAAGACGAACACTCGGAGTGACTGCCACTGCTACCGATCCTGGAGCCTAGGGTGCCTCGACGCGCCGCACCCAGGGGGCGCGTTGCGATTCCTCCCACCAGCAGCAGCGAGCGAAGTGACCTTCGGGCTGTCTATCACTTCAAAGCAAATTGAGTGGTGAGAACACAGCGCATGCAAGGTTACGAGCCATCAGTGCACATAGACTGTGCCCCCCAAGCAGATCGCTTTCAAGATAAGGCCCATGCAACTGCGCATGGCTGCAGTACAACAATGCCCTCCCTCCCCTACACCACTGCCATGTGCACGACGGAAGACAGCGTGCTTCTTCCCACCTTTCTTTCTCTGCGCACGCGAGACTGAGCCGCCATTGTCAGCTCCCCGTCACATGCTTTCACTCGCACACACAGTGTATGGCGCGCAACGATGACGTTATCACAAGATGAAGCCGGTACGTCCGTATTGCAATCAAAACCTGTAGCAACTGCTAGAGGAAGTCAACCCAACACGCCTCCGCCTACCTTCCTGCTCCACGACGCTTTGCTTCATCTCTCTTTCCACACCTCACTCAACGTCACCTAGATTTTCCTCTAGGTGGTGTTGCTTTGCCGCGTGCTCAGCACGTTCCTTCATACTTTCGCTAGCTCGGAATCTGCCTCAACGACCTATGAGGCAGCAGATGCCTGACTGAACTCCCTAGTGAACTTTTTCGAGCAGCACGAAGGCACAGAAGGATTTTTAAGGTCATTAGGTCAGATGACATCGTTTGTGGCTGCTGACTGATTTGCACAAAAGCGACAAACGTCCATCATGGACTGGATGAAACCAAGCAAGAGTAGCACTTGAAGACAGTTTTCTATTAGGTTAAGCCAAATAAATGCTTTTTATGCTATTTTCCTCCATTGCATGTCTACTTCATTTATTTAAGCAAGATATATGGGTGTGCCTGGTCATGCTGCCAATTATTCTTCTGATGAGACAAACAAATTTTCACGGTCCCTTTGAGTTCATCTTAAAGGGAGTCTACTGGATTAGCATGATGATGCCCAATTCTTCATTATAATTGTACCACTGGTACTCAACCACTGATACTAAAGATATCATTGTACTGCATTATAAGATGAACGAAAATGCTACTTGACCACTTCTATTCAACTCTGGAACATGCCGTTTAGCCAACATTTTAAAGAGAGGGTACCACACATCTAGCTTTACTATGCCATCATCGCCAGTAAAAACGCATTTCATACCACCCGCAGTACATGTTGTGGCAACATCTGATAGCTAGAAATCAAAACACTTTTATGACACTGGCCTCCGAGATTGTCTGCACGTGAGCAATCTCAGATGCTTCGTACTCAGTGTGAAATGAGATGAAGCGAAGGCTCATTTTACAATTTATTTCTTGCTGTCATGGAGAAGAGCAAGCAGAAAGAGTGATTTCAGATCAAAGTGGGCAGACTAGCTGCTGTCATGTTGTTACACAAACATGCGGTAATGGGTGGGCTGCCACGCGAACTTCAGGACGACAAGCAACGTGCCGCATCCATGTAACACCTTGGGATGTTGTCTGCTGTGTCTTCACTCGGTTTCTGGCTGGGCCGTTGCATTTTACACAAAATACCATAGCACCGACTGCTATTTCACTGACTGATGGCTGTAAAGAGTGATGATGGCACATGCAGTGTCGCACCTCGTCGCTAGTGGTGGGGGATTTGAGCCGTGCTAAAGGAATGTTGACCCTTCAGACGCAATATTCTCTCAATATAAGCATTCTCTTAAAGAAAAATAAACTGCGGGGTTCCTGGAATGGCATTTTAACAGTCCCCACTGACAAAACATTTGCTTTTAGTGTCCCTTTAAAAACTCTTTTTATAATATCCAAGGTAGGTTTTCTATGCATTAGGCAGCAGGCTCCAAAAATAAAGTGCAGAGACCTAACCTTAACGTGATGCGACGCATTAACATTTGTGAAATTTCAGAGAGAGCCATATTTATCCATCGCACAAATTTGGCGAATGATGAATTAGCAGTGCTGACACTCATTTCTGAAGATAGCTTCGTTGTTTCTTTTTCTTAATGTCAGATATTTCCTGCAAGACATTATGGTTTGCAAAGGAATTGTTATAGACCAGAAAGGGTTTAAGGTCAACTGCAATAAAACTTGAGACTGCATAAAAATCCCAGTTTCTAATACTGTAAGACACAGAGCAGACTCCATGCAAAGATTTACATTAGTAGATGCGTCACAAAAATCAAGCAAGAATTGACAATTTCGATACCGAAACTATAATAATAATAAAAAAAATTCAAGCAGAACCCCATCTCAACGATGTATGTCTATGTTGGGGGGATGCGCGACTCTTGCACGTCCCCTGATGTTTTTCCCACATAGCTCCCTTTTTCTGCAATCCGTCTTCGCCGCGTGGCCTGCGTGATGCCCGCGGCAGTCGGTCTGGTTGAAGCGCAGTACGAGAGATGGTGCGAGTGTTGCGCTGCTAACGCCGCCTCACGGTGGGGTTACTTGGGGGCGCAGGGGAGAACACGCTGGGTCTTTGGTGGCGGGTCGGCGAACGCCGCGGACGTCCCGTGCGTGCTCCGATCCATGCCTCTGCGAGACCGTCTCGCGTGGCCTCCTTTGAACGCGCCACCGTTCGTGTGAACGACCAGGCATTGGGATCCAGCATGGGGCGAACATATTCGCTCGTTATCCAGTCGCGGTGAGTTGGACTTCTAGATTTGTCGCGTGCCCATCGGCATGTTTTGTGGATAGCAACTCGGCTAGCAGGCATTGATCTATGAAAGGTGCAATAAATGCCCTTGAGATTGTTGGCACTACTGTGTTGTCGTTCCTTTGTCCCAAGAGCACGGGTGTGAGAACCCCACAATGTTAATGAGATTATAGGATTGAAGCAATGTAGCGATACTTGTATTGCCACCAATTAATTGCTTCATGTATGAGGCATGTATGCAGTCGAGTTCCTCTCTCGCCCTTCTCAATGAACACGCTGTGCTAGCACAGCACGATCACTGTGTCATGATTGGCGAGCAGCACCCACCCAGTGATACATGCCCAGTGACTCAACAAGTTGAAGCTAAACATTTTGACAGAATTGCCTGTCTTGTTGGGTTAATTCTGACTTTCAAGTGGCTCCAACTAAACAAATAAGTTTATTTTCCCAACGTTTTGGAATGAACTCGGCTCATTCTTCAGGGGGGGTGACGACAGAGATGTCGAGGCACAACTTTTAAGCTTTTGTTGTCTGGTGGGGGAGGGGATGTTGAATTCCTCTTGGATACTTGAAGGCTTCAATGAAACCAAAATTCTTAGAACTGAGGCCAACCAACAAAGACGACAGCCTAAACCGTTACAAGGGAAACCTGACGTCAGATTATATTTATCATAAGCACAGAACCATCTGAGACAGTGCCTGGCCTACGACACTCAGGTAGTCAACAAGAATTCAACAACCCCTCCTCCACCTCTCCCTTCCCCCTTCCCCCACCAGACCACGAAAGTTTAAAGGTTCATCTTCGACATCTCCGTCGTCATCCCTCCTGAAGAAGGAAGAAAGTTGGCTCCGAAATGTCAGGAAAATGAACTTATTTTTTGTTGGGGCCACTTCAAAGTCATAAACAACAAGGTAGCATGAAAAAGATTAAATGAAGAGTGTCACATACCCAGGGACCCAAGTTGGTCTGACGGTTAGTTGTGAACCCTGCTCCTCCAGCAAAGCAGCCAAATGCTTTCCCCATTAGACCATGAACTACCCAGTGATCCAAGTTGTCAGAAAAATGGTTGGAGACCCAGCCCGACAGATAGATTGTCAGTTTTTCCCTTAAAAGCACGTGAAGTTCCCAAAGAATGCTAATTGCACACAAAATATAGCACCACCTTTGATGTTGCACAATTCTGCAATGATGCCGAACCTGCAATGTTGAAAAATCACTGCAACGCCTGCTCAGAGCCTCCTAGATCTGGCACTGTCCATTACGCACTGAACATTTCAAAGGCCAAGCACAGCTGGGATCTGTGCCATGTCTGCTAACCACAGTGTACTTGCACCATCTGCTTAGTTGCTGTATAACAGCTGTCAATGTTTAAAAAATACTTCGCACTTACAAAAATTTGTAATTACATTCTGGGGTTTTGCATGCTAGAACAAAGATGTGATTGCGAGGCACACTGTAGCAGGCACACCAATGAGCGTTTTTACATTTCACCCCCCCTTCAAAAGGCGGTTGAGATCAAACCAGCAACTTTGAACTCAGCAGCGAAATGCCATGGCCACTAAGACATTGCAGTAGGTTTGGACAATTATTTACCAGTCCTGCAGCTTTGCTGCTTCAACAGTGTACACACTAATCATTTATAACCAATTTATCCCAAATTCGCTGTACTTGGCCTTTAGGCAATCGCCTGTCGAGGAACTTACTGGTGGTAGTGCATCTCACTGCTGCTCCACTCGAGGCACTCTGCGTACTCGTCATACTGCGGTCGGCAGGCTTTCTTCGCCTTGCGGAAGAACTCGAGGGCGCACTTGGTCACCTGCCTGCCTTCAGCGAGGCATTTGCGTGGGTCCCTCTCCTCTTTCCGGCAAAGCATAAACTCCTAAAGGAAAAACGAGATATTGATGCATCACACACAGAGACAGTGTACTAGGATTGGTTCGACAAGATGCGTTTTTGAGCACGTTTGTTCACTGCACTTAAATGACTACTGGCACGACAGTTTCGACTTTTCGTTTTCTTTCTTGCTTTAAATGAAGGTCCTCGGCCTCGAAACGTTAGCAAAATTACTGGCAAGCCTCGGAGCAGCCTAAATAATTTACTATGACAGCTTTTCTACTAACCACTCTTGGCTTCATTCCAGGGAGCTGCATAAGTTGTGGTGCAGAAGGTCGTCACGTGGAAGCAGGTCATTGCAACATTCTGGTTCTCACTCGGCTGTCTGCTATGCTATTGATTGTGTGGCCCAATGTAGCAGTATAGCAGACGACAGAATGAACTGGAGTGAGTGCTAAGACATTGCAATCTTCAGCTACCCTATGACCATCTTCAACGTGATGACTTATACACCACCGAGGAATGAAACCAAAAGTGGTTCGTGGAAAAGCAATCATGGAAAACTATTTAGGCTGCTACGAGACTTGCAAGTAGTTTTTCTAGTGTGTCGGGGTCAAGGACCTTAATTTAAAGCAAAAAAAAAATAAAGGAAGGGAGAGAAGTCAGAAATGTCATGTTAGCACACCTTTCAAGGGGTACTGCAACACTTTTTGAAACATGGTAAAAAAGCATTTGCAATCTGTAAACAATGCTGCCATGTGAGCTAAATTTTGTTCCACTTCAGGCAACAGGGAGCGTGAACTCTTGCATCAAGGTTTGTTCACTCTCTCCTGTAGCTTTCGAGGCTCCCTCAATCATGCCACAATTATATGGCATGATGACACATGCAACAGTTCAAAGACACCAGCCATTGGATGAACTACTGACGAGTTACGTTTAAGTGAAAGTTTGTGCACACATGCGCATCCCTCCATTGTTCTAGTAAACTGGAGAGTAACGGTTGTTAACACGTCCCGGTCACGCGGTCACTGATTCTTTCTTGCGCTCGGGAATGCTTGTCAGATGGCAGCCTTCTCAGGTTACCATAAATGCACCACAGAAAAAAATAAAAAACTACAAAAAGAGCAACAAGCAGGGCATTCACATTGAGGGTGGAATGGAAAAAAAATAATAAGCATCGCGTTTTCATATATCTCTGTTACTGTTAGGAGCTCTCCAAAAATTTACGTAGGAATATATTCGTTAAACACTCTTTCTAGTGTGTTCTCAAGCTTGAAAAACAGATATGGGAAGGCCCCTTTAAAAAATTAAAATGGCAAGAAAAAGAAGAACAATGCCAATACAGATCACTGTACATGCACTGAACTACCAACTGAATTTATTCAAAAGTGGAGAGTAGTGGGTTAGAAATATGAATATATATATATATATATATATATATATATATATATATATATATATATATATATATGACAAACTGCACAATAGTATGGTATGGTTCAATAGTGGAGAAAGAGGTGGATGATGAATAAAGGCAGGGTTCGGGTGACCATGTTTGTCTCCATCCGCAAGCTTGTGCTCGTTTCACACAAGTCGACAGGATAAAGATCTTGCAGCCACCTCATCGGCGTCACATCATCATGCAAGTACTCAACACCACGGCGTGAACCAGAGCGCACGGCTCCACCACCGACACCAACCAGCATCGTCACCGCATCACCGCAAGCCTTGGACATACCCAAGTACACCGGATCAGCGGACGATGGGCCCGTGGAAGATTGGTTTCGTGTCTTCGAGTTGCACGCATCCGCTGCATCATGTTCGCAACGGGATATGGTTGCAAATTTCAACGATTATGTCACCGGTGAGGCATTTCACTTCTACCTCATGCACATATTTGAAAACGATGAATTGTGGAATAAAATCAAAGACGAAATGATCAGCCAACTTAAAGTTTACGACCCTTCCATTATCCACGAGCTGCAGACATTTCAACTAGGTCGCCGCAGTCACACACAGTTTCCACAAAGCCCCATATTAGAAGATCCTCGGCGAATTTTTTTCGCCGTGATTTTCCCATGAAGAGGACGCGCAATCGCATGTTTAGCATGAACTTGACATCCCCAATAAAAGAAAAGCCACTGCGCACTAAACGACCTGCACGCCTATTCATTCCTTCAAAATCCAACACTGAACCAGGTTTGACCTCCACACACCAGTCAACAATATGTACGTCTTCAGCGCGCTGCAGCGCTGATGTCGTCGCTGAAACTTCTGACGGATTCCATCGCTTGTCTCGAATGCACGGGCCACTATGCGCTTTCAAGTCACATGACTCATATATGAACATTAGGCCATAATGCATGCTTTACACGATTGAGCACGACGCCATGGCATCGCAGACAGACGACCTTTCTCCGAGAGAACATGATCGAGCTGCATCCACTGTGACATCCTCCAGCACTCAATCACCAGGAATTCAAAACAGCATGGACAGAAACTTCTGTATCAGCAACACGAATCGAGAAAATACCGCAACAGTCAGTTGTTTTCGTGAAACGAAGCCAAATTGCTTACTGCTAAGACAAAACCAGAATACGAGTTGCAGCACCAACGTGTGTAAATCTTAAGGTGAAGACAATTTGGAGCAATGTATACATAGAGATTAAGGTGCTCCAAGACTCTCAAGCCTTCTTCTGCGTACTACACCTCAACAAGCCGCTACCACTTCAGAAGCTTCGCACACGCTGAATAGCATTGCGCACTGTCAAATGACAAAAGCGTGCATTCCGAATGACATTGCAGCAGTCTCGAAAGAGTCTTTTGAGAAGCCTGGCACACTGTGCTCGCCACCAGACAAGTCTCACAAAAAGGAGCGGTGTACAAGCTACCCATTTATCTCCATGTCAATTTGAGCAAGCAGTCAAAGGCATATTCCAATAGAGATGCTATATCAACAACTGTCGCAACAACAAGAACAGTTGCAACGAGGAAAACGTCAGTGTGCAAGTCAACTAAGCCCAAGGCCAACTCAACAAACACAACGTTTTGCAAGAAAGAAACATTGTCGAGTCCACCTTCAGCACCACCTATCCAGACTGCTCCCAACACAAGGATTCCTGCGGGTATGCTGTGCATGACGACGCAAACAACATGGGCACTTCTCTGGCATACCGGACAAACTAAGATTTCGGCTACCCTACTCAGACCACCAAATGTTCGGGCGGGAGATTCCGGGTGTCCACAGGATGCGACGAGTAAGCCGACACCTACTAAATCCGAGTACCCACAGCTTCCATGTGTCCAAACCTTCCTTCATCGCACTGAATATTCATCCGGATGCAACAGCCAGCCTCGGCCACCTGAGCTCGGCTGGACGTCATCGAACTGCCTGACTGACATGTGAGGCACTGTTCATGTGAGAAGTAAGACGGTATCATCGGCCCCTGTAGCTACGAATCTCTTAAAGGGAGGGGAAAGCATGTGACGAACTGTACAATAGTACGGTACGGTGCAATAGTGGAGAAAGAGGTAGACGAAGAATAAAGGCAGTGTTCGGTCGACCATGTTTGTCTCCATCCACAATCTCATGCTCGCGTCACACACACACACACACACACACACACACACACACACACACACACAGACACACACGTACACACACACGCACGTACGCACGCACACACACGCACGTACACACGCACACACACACACACACACACACGCACGTACGCACGCACGCACGCACGCACGTACACACACGCACACACGCACACACACGCACACACACGCGCACACACACACACACACACACACACACACACACACACACACGGATATATACAAATGTGCATATATGCAGAAGAAACAGTGCCATAAGGCATTTAAAATCAAAACTTGGTCAGATCTTCGCCACGTGGTGAAGTTAGATGTGAGCATTGGATTTGTAAAGGGGGTTTATTCAGGTCCTAGAGAAGCAGCGACCAACGCGGCAGCAGCAGCTAGGGCGCAGCCAGAGAACGAACTGGGTATGAGCCACGCGATGGCAACGGGGCTTTTTAGCCTGCCGATCTTCGTCGTCACAGATTGCTAATCCATTGGGCTATCTATGCCCATGTAGGCTCAGGTTACATCCTTGTCCTCAACTGTTTAAGCAAAGAACTCAACAGCGACCAAGCTCAGCTCCAGAAAAAGCTCGGTTGGTAGCTGCCAGTTTAAGTTGCGAGCTGCTGCTCTATGTCCCGTGACCTTGCTGTATGGGCGGCACAAAGGAAATGGATGGGCACAGCCAACTCAGTTTTCTGCTCTCAACTGCTGTCGCAGTAAATGGTTGCTTTTCCATGATGTGCCAACTGATGTTGCACACATGATCTTCAGAGCCTTCTAGTCTTTTTTCAATGCAAGCCAATAGGTCTGAAGGGGCTTATTAACTGCCATAAACTAGTTTTTCCGCATTTCATTAAAGTTTCTCATTAGGACACTTCAAATTGACTGCAAGTGCAAGTCAGCATGTTAACTGATGCCACATCTGAAGCATTTGCCTTTTGCTTAGTTTCTGAAAAAGTTTGTGCAAAATTTAGCTCCCCAACCTGCTTTCTTTCTGTGCAAAATTTGGTCTCAAGTAAAACTTAAATTTGGCTTAGCTTATCGCTTCAATATCGCTTATCGCTTCAACAAGCCTTCAATAGAGTACAACGAATGTTTTGTGCTTCTTAATGAGACAAGGTGAATCTGTGTTTTCCCACGTAATAAAAATATTCGCACATAATGGGATAACCGTGGACGGCATTCGAGGCTGTGAGAAAGGTGAAAACCCATATGTAAATGTGCTTGCCAGCCAGTCAATTATAGAGGGTGCTTCAGCTAACTTGGGCCAATTCATGGGCCAACTGTACGCCGAAAACTAAAGCTCCTTAAACTTCGTAAAGTAGTGCCACGCTTTGAAGAATGCCGCCTCCTCCTCGAGCACTCTGGCCGACGCCAACACGGCGTTGCTATTGGCCTAATGGCATCACGTGGCCCCTTGCGCCGGCTTCGTTTGTTTACAGTCATGCTTCAGTGCCATTTTTGCTAGAGAAGCAGAGCTTGTTGGCGCCATTCCTATTTTGTGTTGTTTTGATTTTGTGAACGCCTTGAAGGATTTTTTGTGGCAAGTGCGACATCGCTTCACGTCATTTTCTGTGACCATGACCTGCTGCGCGTTCGGATGCCAATATAGTTTTAGCAAAGGCAAGAATCTGTTTGCGATACCGTTCGGTAAGCGCGACGGGTTAAGAAGAAAGACGTGGCTTCACCGAATCGGGAGGGAGAACTTCCGACCAACTTCTTCCCCGCGACTATGCAAGGTAAGTTGTGTGTCTCTCAGAGTATAGTATGTGCCAGGCTTGCGTGTTGTGCTGTCGGCAATAACGTAGTAGATATTGCACAGTTCACTGTGTATGTTGTCATTTGTACGCACGCTATAACACGATTTTTACGCAACGTATGCTTTTTTATATACGCACTACATGGTCGTGTTAGTCGTATTTGGTGCGCTTAATCGTTCTGTACGCCAACCGGCTTGAGTTCACGGGCACGCGAGGTTGTGCGACAACATGATTACGAAATTTTTAAGATTCAGCGCAGTCCTTTTGACAAAATTTCAGTCTCGATAATGAAAGCACCTCAGGAGAGCATCTCTCTGCCTTTTGTGGTTACTTACTAGTCTTCTTTATATAGAATAGCTTTGTTTGCTTCATTTGTTCGTGTTCCTTGTTGGCGGTCACTCGGTGGATTTGCGATACAGAGGCACCGATTAAAAGCGTGCATGCTCTCCCGAAACAGTGTTAGGCGGTGCGTTCGTTGCCGAGCGACAACATCATAGGTACTTGAGACGTATGTGCTAACTCACGTGAGCTTTAAAATGTGCTAAGCTTAAGATGCGGCCGTGGAGCACTCGCAAAGAAAATGTGCGGTTGCACGCCCGTTCCCTGGCTGGTTTAGTCGTCGTTCGTGCTTAGTCGTTTGCTCGTTCGTTCGCACGCTTGTTTAGTCGTTTGCTTGGTTGTTTAATTCGCACGCTCGTATAGTCGTTCGCTTGCTCGTTCATTCCACTATTAGTTTCTGCAGTCACTATGCCTAATTGAGACGCGCTTGCTGTAAGGACTCTTAGGCTGGTGCGTTTATTTACGCAATGCAACAATAAATGGTGCACATGGACTTGTGACTGCAAAGGCAAATCTGTAATGCATCTATGCTGAAAATAAACTGTTAACTTGCAACTCGAATGCCGTTTCATATCATTTTGTCCTATAGATAAAACATCATTTCACTTGCTGCAATTTCGGCCGCGTCATGGCGGGGGGATTCTTTGTGCGATCATGACTTCACTAATAAAGCCATGTCTCGCAAATGTTACTTTGGAGGGAGTGCAACCGTCCTCAATGCATGCACCTCAGTGCAACTCGGTTCGCGACAAGTAAACTTAGTAAACGGGCGAACCAACGCACGATGAAGTGTTATTCGTGATAATTCATTAACCTGAAAAAAATTACTGAAGCCCAGAGTGGTATTGTTTGAGATTGAGTCAAGCAATGTTATCGCTCTCCCGCTTCGCACACGAATGCTAAAAACTTATTTTCTTGTGTACGCAGAGTCCTGACTCGATGATCGGCCGCGGTATTTCTGTCGACGTTGAGACACAAGAAACATAATAGCACCAGCGCCTCCTCTGAGCCTTTGCGCGCGCTTAGATTGGCAAGCACACACGTTGGCGGCACTGTAGCTTGTAATACACTTTCGAACCTTCAGAGCAGTGATCTCCGTCAGCCTTTGTACGTCATAGCTGATACGCGCCGCGAATTCACATGGTAAGGGCGGCGCGGATTTTTTAGGCTGAGGGCTTGCTGGAAGTCAAGATGTTGTCATTCGATCGTAAACATGTTATTTACAACCATTCGCAACAAGATCTTGCGACACACCCTTGAAAAATGTTGTGTACCTAATTGTAGGGCACGCAATACATTCGCAGTCGTCAATGCACAGCGTTAACACTCCTTCAGAAACTTTCTTAAAGAAATAGTTATCAAAAAATGAAACAAAAGCCGCCATTACTGAATTTGTATAACCATCCAACTAGAAATTCTATGCTGTACACGAAGTTACGCGGAGCTGGAAAGCCAACGTGAACGCCTAAAGAGCACTGCCTTGCTATGCGTGCATTCACTCTGCGAAAGATCGTCTGCTGCGCTCGAGCATCGTAGGCGGCGCCACGGTCGAGGAACAAGGAGGAGTAAAGGCGGAGGAGGAGAGTGGCACTATTTTGCGAAGTTTAAGGGGTTTTAACGAAAACTTCTCCGGCGCGACCCCATGCGCCCGAGTGAAAAGAAAAAGAGAAAAAGAGGAGTGCGATTGGGTGTGCAAGTAGTGACGTCGTTGCTCCCTGTGGCAGCCGAGCGCGCGCACAGCAGGTTCCTTCCGGCTCCGAAATGGGTAGGCCACACGTCATACTTACTCCTGAGGAGCAGGAAACTTTCGATCAGCAGCGCCGCGAGCAGAATCGGGAACGAGATCGTCTACGCCGTGCCGCTGCTGCAACCCGGGCACAAGAACAGGCCCGTGCAGCCGAGCGCAAGCAGCAACTGCGTACCGAGGATCCGGCAGCCTACCAAGCCGTAGTTTAATGAAACGCCGGGGTTAACCCCGGGGGGCGCACGTTTTAGCCTTGCTGATAAACCATCTGTACGGTGTGCTTGGGCGGTGGTTTTTTAAATAGTTCTCCCACGTTAGCTGAAGCACCCTGTATTAATGCGTAAGGCAATTTAAGGATTGCGGGTAATCAAGCAAACGATCTGAAAAACAGCGCGTGCAGGAAGTGCCGTAACGTGCACTCCGCTGGTCAAGTAGCCTGGCGGGACATGTGGCACTGTATTCGGCGCCGCCGTACGCTCACAACAAATAGCTTCATTAGTTATACACGAGATAAATAATGTTCGCAGGCTTTGAAAGACGTGTCGAGCAAAATTTACTTCAGCGGTAGCGCCAATGCTTGGTTTCTTAGCGCGAGGCTGTCGCTTTGCTTGCTAACGGCGACTCTTTTGAAAGCACTGCCTGCAGACGACATTCGGAGATAACGTGACCACGCTGTCCAGGCGAAACCCCCGTTACTTTTGCTGCGCCCTACCTTATGCGGTGACACGCACTCATCGCTGAACCATCCTACAAAAGCCTGAGATAAATTCTATGTGCCGGTTTCGGCCTTTACGGAACGGAAGGTCACATTAGGCAGTTTTGACTTCTTCAAGGTGATCTAGTCAACGTATGTGCATTCCAAGGCGACAGTTGCGAAGCTTCAACATTACATACCATTCGGTTTATATAGATGCTTTCGTTAGAGGCCTAATATTACGAATATTTGAGTGATTGAAGAATGCACACGGCCGTTGCATCCATACTACCTTGCTTGGCTCTTCGCAGTATTTTCCAAAATAATAAGCCCCCGCACGAAGTGCGGGCGTCGAGATGTTGACTTCTTGAACATTTAACTCGTCGTCACTTGGAAATTGATATCCATCAGTAAAAGGCATCCCGAAAACAGTACAGCAGCAGAACTTGCGGACACAGAAAACACAAAATCCCCTTTCTCGAGCACAGCGAGCTTTCACCGACCACCTAGACCGAACAGTCAAGCAGCTGTTACAACTAATGGCAGTCCCATTGAAGTTTCCATGACACCGTGTATGGTGACTAGCGCCGCGTTGTACTGTCGCTATTTTATTTTTGCATTAATAATCATTTGAATAAAAACAATACGTCTGGAAGTTAAAATTTCTTGTTACATTGTTGAAATATAAAAGGTTTAGTTTGCAAAAAGTATTACGTAATGTTTTAAATACAAGCGCAGCAGCGTCATATAAATTTTTGCTTGGCGTTCAATTAAAAAATCGTTTAGGAACGTAGGGCAAAAGTTGTTGAGCGTCTTTAATAAACTACAGGCTTTATTTCAAGAAGCTTGATAATAAACATACAAAAACAACGCCATTAGCGAATAAAACAAACAAACAAAAAATTTTGGGACGCCATCTTGGACGTTTTTTGATCAGCAGCGACCTCTACTCCGATTCTCGCACTTGTTTAGGTCGAGAGTGTCAATGTTGGTGTTATCATGGCGACAAACGACGATGAGCCAATGCATTTGTATGAAGTGTTTCAAAATTGTTTCAATAAGATAGCGAATAAACAGCCAGGTGAGTAGGCCAATGCTCTTTGTTCCTGTCGCGCTGCTAACGGTTTCACGCGAACCCCGCGCAGAGCCGCACGGATGGTGCATGCACGGAAGACGCTCTCTGCGGACAAAAGCATCACCAGTGAGGCTTAACGAACGTATTAGTCGAGGAAAAACCGTTAATTGGCGATGGAAAGCGTCGTGGACCATTGCGTTAGCTAGTGTTTTGTCTCTGAATGCAAACATGAGCTCGAGAGCGGGTCATCCGGTGACGTTGTCTTCGAAGAGACGCGCTCAGGTCGGAGCTTCGTGCGTCCGATCTTCAACGCCGCTTGGAGGAGACAGCGGATAGCGAAACTTTTTTTTTTTTCTTCGCGCCGATCTTTCTCATCGGCTTGTGCCATAATACCGACTCAACCAAAAGAGAAAGAAAAACGCTTTAGCCTGCGTCATGTCGGCTTTAGCATAGTAGTTTATGGCATGCTTAACACGTAGACGGGTGTGTTTGTAGTAATGTTTTCATGTTTACACTTGACAGTCGGTATACTTTTTTTTTTCTCGTCTCGCCGTCCAACGTTGACCGCGGATATACTTTTGCGGTTTCGTAGTGTCTGCCAAGCTATTTCGCAGTTGGTAAAATTTCCTAGGAAGAGAGCATGATGTCCTCTTCTCAATAAACTGCTACGTCTGCGGTCGCTTTCGCGACGCGCCGCGTGCTTGCCTGGCGTACAGCTATCGCTCGCGCGCGTTTTTACGCTCCTTGTCAGCGTACGCTAACTTTGCCAGTTCAAGAAGACGCTCGACGTGTTTTCTTTTGCGTATTTTCCGCGAGTGATTGTCTTTAGTGTACCTTAGCATCGAGGATTTGGAGAACCGCTACGAATACATGGTGGAAACTTGTTGCCGTTTCAGAAAAAAGTCGAGAAATGCCTTATGGAATGCCTTACTCCAGTCAAGGGGAAGATGCACTACAACCTGTAAGTATTCACTTTCGCGTTGCGTTCTGTAACTTCGGTGCGAGGTTCTGGCGTCCTGCGCATTATAAAAGTGTACAGATGAATTTACCATCCCGCCGTGCACGAAGCTGACACTTAACTTTACCTATGTTATGACGTCCAAAATTTTAGGCATTACTTTCTTAAAAAGACACTGACAATCTTGTGCAACGTCAGGTGAATCCAGTTCTAACTGCACTCCTGTGTTAACACTGGGCGATTGCATGTTGTTATTGAGTTGTTGAAGCTCCTGTTCAGGAGGAAAAGGGGAAGCTTCAGGAGTAAGCTCAGTGTGTGAATTGCCGCACTGTTAATTCACTTGTGGACGAATTTTGAGTTTTAAATTGGAAAGAAAGGAAGTTCAGCGCCGTACCTTACTTTACGAGTTCGTAAAGTGAGTTGTTCCTAGCAGCTGTGTTGCTTTACATTGCTGTGGCACTTCCCACAAGACAACATCAGCCCATAATACGCTAGGAACTATAGCCAGTGAATTAAGGCTTTTATCATATAGAGAGATAACCATCACGGGCACATTGGAGCACAGTGTATTTTGCACGCCTGTTTGGAATGCAGCTTACTTCCTGCCCTTTATGGAATAGATGCTTGTTGTGACAGACAACAGCTGAATTTTGACTCCGATGAATATTTCTGCCGCATAAGATCTTCAGGAAATGACGGCAAGTGCGCATCTCTATTTGGTGAAACAAAACATTGCAGAAGTTTTGAGTGATAAGTTTGCAAAACATGCGACACCTGAATTATTTGTCTGCTCTTAAGATGACACAGTTATGTTGAGTCTGAAGTTCTTTTTTTTTTTCTTTTTAATGTAGTGTCTTGTGCAAAGAAACCTCTTTTCCTTTTATTGCTGGGTTGTACATTTGGTTTATAAAGGGGCAATGCCATTAAAATGCCAAGGCCTGTTCAACCACTGCCAAGGATAAAAGAGCGGCTTGGTGATTGATGAGGGCAGAACATGAAGTAAGCGACACTTGAATGCAGGCCAGTAACAGGCTGCATTTATTGCTACACGCCTTATGCCCTTAGCACTGTGTGCGCACATGTTTAGACAATTATTATGCTCTTGCTTTTAGTGTCAGCCATTGATTACTTTGGCATGTGCTACTGTTTTGTACTGCTATTAGTCCATTATGTTGTAGTGTTCAAGACTTTATTCAATGCTTGCTTCGGTCTTCACACACACCTGCACATATATATAAGACTATTATGAAGTGAAGGAGAGCTGCAGCATTTGTTTCTCATGTAAGCTATGTGCATTGAAAATAAGTTAGATGTGATGGCAGAAAGTCATTTCACAGCAATCTGTGTTAATGGTGTGGGAGTAGAATTTATTATTGGAACTTTTCTTAATTGTGAAGGTAGCCTTCCCATGAGGCAGTTTGCCATGCTAACGACATTGTAGTAATTTTTGCCCTCAGTGCGAGCTCAGTTTGCGTGTTTTATGACAGTGAAAATTTAGGCGTCTTTAGTTAAGAAGCGCAACAGGCAAGACCTGGCATGTACAGAAAGTGACTTCCTCTTCATTTGAACCATAACTAGTGCTGCTACTAGTTAAGCAAATAGGCATTGCTAAGAAGTGCACATGTGAGTGTGGAAAAAGATATTAGATGGAACTTCGAAAGCACATTATATGGAACTGCCTTGGATTGTATGTGTAGCTGCGAGTAAGTAGTAGCTACTACATTTCATTGTCACTTTGCTCACTGGTAAATTTGCAAAACTCTCGAAGTTGGCAGGCCTACAAAACTTCCCTTCACTGAAAAGCTATACTGCAGTCCAACTTTGCCATTCTATTTCAAAAACAAGGTTTATGCTATCTGACATCCATGTTTCTGAGCAACCTGAGGTCCTTGTCAGTTCTGAGGGCGACGCACAGTTTAGTAAGAGTGGTCAAAGGTTGTCTGTGCATGTGAATCTTGTCGTGAAGGAGCGTTACTGGGCAGAGATGGAACCCAATTTTCGATTTAGTGGTCTGAAGACAAAACAGTAATAAACAAGGAAGAATGTTGCTAAATGTGCCACTGACCAGCAGTACTCAGTTGCAGTGGATGAAAGTTTTTCGTTAGCACTAAGCCTTCTTGCAAGCCAGCCAACATACAGAATTTTGCTAATCGTCCATTTATGCTTAAAAGCTTTCTATCAGCTGACAGGTAAGGCTTGGCTGGCACCTTAGAGTTCAGCCCTGAGGCCTGTCTTTCCTGATGACAATAGTCAAGTGGGGAACAAATCTGTAACTGTAAATAAGTATGTTTGAACAACAACAACTTGCTATTGGCAAAGGGCCGAAATGCTCAAATGGCAACCTTCTCAGTGCCTGCAGTTATGCAGAGGCCACCATGCAGTGCTGTTCTTTCAGCATGTCTCTTGTTAGTTCTCAGTGCTTATCATTACATTAAAGAGACGCTAAATAGAAAAAAGATGATTTTACCTGTATAAGTATATTACCCTTCTGCAAGATTAAAAACCCCGCTATTACCATGAGAAGAGGTTTGGTAAATAAAAAAGGTGCAAAAAAAGAAATACAGGTGGCGACACCTCCTTGAAGTTCCCGCACCGGTTCACCGTAACATCATAGATTTTGACATCTGCTAGGGCCTAGTTTGTTCATCTGTAAAAATGAGCTACCTTGTATTCTGAAGGAGATA
This sequence comes from Dermacentor variabilis, assembly GCF_050947875.1. NCBI lineage: Eukaryota > Metazoa > Arthropoda > Arachnida > Ixodida > Ixodidae > Dermacentor > Dermacentor variabilis. The sequence goes on from NC_134572.1 coordinate 149,708,392, forward strand.
AGGGTCGAGCTTAGCCATCAAGGCCCAAATGCAAAGAAGTATTGTGAAGTCCATGATGTTACAATGGCATACTGACGCTGGGGTTCTGGTGCGAAAAAAAAAGAAAGTTGAAGTGGTACCTTCATTTCCTCTTCTAATAATTAACCTGTTGTCATGAAATGAAGCAAAATATGTTTTCAAATACTTAGTCAGTTTAAACTACTTCCCTTAGTGTCCTTGTGAAAGCACAGTTGGACCGTGTTATAAAGAAGACACATCTGAGAGGAAAATACCTTCATTATCTGTTGCATGCTAGTATCGGCAAGAGACACATTATGTTTACTTTGTTATATTCTTTAATTTGTTATATTTGGGTTCTTCATAAAATGGTTCAACCGTACTTGCAGGTTCTCATTTCAAATTATGCTTCCGTTTCAGTGGATCTCTTAACCATAACCATTCCGTGTTGAAAGTAAAGTTTCACTTTACTTGGTGTAAATCCTCCCCCCCCCCCCCCCTTCTTTTTTCGTGATGCAGGACGGCCTGGGCAACTTTCCCGGCGCAGAGCCAATAGCATCGAACGACCCAGCCTACTTCCAATATGGCAATGCAGCTCAGCAACGGTTACTACCACCGGACACCAGCAGAGGTATGGCAGCCATTATGTATTTGTTGCAGTAGAGAGGAGTCCAATAGGCACAGCCAGCGATATACGAGAACGGTGGCTGCACAGGCCTCCTCCTTGAGGCGCGCGTGGGTGTGGCTCGGAACCCTGGCCCAAGAGTTCAAAAACAGTGTTCTGCGGAGCCTGTGGAGTGCAAGAAGATGCGGAACATCTAACGCTGCAATGCGCGAAACTGGTTTCACCTGCAAGAGAAAACGCCACTGTTTCCGGATGCACCTGGACTCGCAAATGCAAACACTTGGAGCTACTGCCATCACCAAAACCGGACTGGGAGAGTGATGGAGAGGGTGCCAGCAGTAAACATTTCTTTCTCAGTCATTTTTATTAGGACACCAGGTACACAGACTACGAAAGGGAACTGCTTTGTGTGTAGAATGTGAGCAAGGAAGCAGTTTGCTACACCCATAGCGATGGAAAAATGATGTGCTGCTCGCGGGAGTGTATGGCACGTTTTTGCCTTTGTTGTGGAATAAGTGATGGAAGAAGGTGCGCTGCTCTGGGATTCATTTTGTGCGCGGTGCTTCACTTCTCCTGAAGCCTGGCCAACACGGGACACAAGTTGGGCCACAATGGCCTTTCCAGTGTCATCGCCATGCCGTCATCATACTGATGGTAGCGAAATGGGGCAGCTGTATGCAAGACAGGATACGGAGCACAGGCCTGTGGTTTAACAAGATATACCAACCAGCTCAAATGAACAGAGTATTAATGACTAAAGGACTTCACGAGCCTGCTTGGAGATTGCCTAGTGCGGTGGCTCTGATGCCGTGGCCTGCTGCCGTGCATCAGAATGCGGGTTTGATTCTCGACCATGGTGGTGGCACTGTAACATCAAGGAGAGTAACAGCTCGCGTACCACGCTTTTGGGTGCACAGCGAAGGATGCCAAGTGATCAAGATTAACCCTGCGCACCTCCTACGACATCGTCTCTTACTGTGTTGCTCTGGGTTGTTAGACCCCAGTCATAATGAAGCTTGAGGATTTTGATTGCCCATGTGCGTTGTGCTTATCATCTGGTTATGGCAATTTTGATGAAAAAGTTTCTGGTGCTGTCTGCTCGGGACAAATGGTATCGATGCTTGCTGCCTTGCCGGTAACCTGTCATGATTGTGTGTGTGTGTGGACAAGGCGCAGGAGAGCAAGACGGAGTTAGGACCGTTATGGAAAATGACTGTGCAGTTTACCAGATTGTACCGCAGCTGTGCAGACATGGTGTCAAATGCTGGCGGATGCAAATACGTGTGTGGGACATTTTGCCAGTTCCCATGAGTGCGTTCACTCTTGAGCAGAGGTAGCCTCTGCAAACAGGCACGTCACGGGCCACCTGCAATGAACTTTAGTTTGGTTGGTTGTATGATGAAGCAATCTTGGCAGAACTGGTAGTTGTTCAATTTTGTTTTAACAGCCTTTATATAGCACCTAGCAGATGATGTGAACAGCTGGTGGCTGGCGGATGTGGTGCAGATACTAAAACATGGCCTCCGAAATCTTGGGCTTATCGTGTGTGCCCATCTTGGAGGTTGCACCTGAGTGCTGCACTGGTTCTGAACATTGCAGGTTCTGTGTTGTTTCAGGCAAATGATAACTGCAGTATTTTCTTGAGCTGAGTAGGAAAATGTTGATTTACTTGGAACACCTTGTGAAACAGTTACTTGCATTTCGAATGTAAAATTTTGTACTGAGTCTGTGTCTACACTACGTATAGACTATCAGAAAGTAGTGTTCTTGTGGAGTCCAAAATTTAACAAGCATTTGTGCCAGTCTTGAAGGTTTTCAAAAAGTTTTTTTTTTTTCTGCACATGGAAAAAGGAGCTACACAAAAAATAGTGCCTACTGTAAGCAATCAAAATTAACGTTTTTAAATGTGCTATTTTCAAGCCCAGTATGTTGAACAAACATTAACATGAATTTAATGAAAGGGCAAGGTTGCTGGCTGCTTCTGCTAATGACTTACAGTTGGTGTTATCTCTGTAGAATGTGTTTTCTGGAGGGTCTGTGCATGTTAATTGTAACATCCTTTATACATAGTGCAGCGACTCTGATAATGCAAGTTAGCTTGATCAGTAGAAGTTAAAACGAATGCTTATTTGTGTGCTACATCTCTTATTAACCTCACAAGACCCGACACATCATTCTCGATACATTGAGTTTGATTCCTAAAAATTCGATTTTAAGTGCGATAAACTTTATGCAAGGTCCATAGCAATGTTGTTAATACCCTGGAGCGAGATTTCATTTGTGGGTAGTTTAGCAAACCAGTTACTCAATAGTTGATTAAATAATTATGTTAATTATTTTTGCTAGAACAGTTCATTGCTTCTTAATGTACTTGTCATGGCCAAAAGTAAAGGGAAATGAGTTCTTCATATTTTCCTGGATGTGAATTGTGTTCGAGCTTTTGGGGGTTAGTAAGCTCCTTTGAGGCTGAATCAAAGGTGGGAATCGTTTGCTTTTTAATTTGCCTTCCCTTAAGGCTGGCGCTGTGTTGCATTGTGTATGGAATTTAGCTGAGGGGAGAATTGTATCTAAATAAGAAAAACGCAATCTAAGCTTGTGTAGGTTGTCTGCATGATCTTTTCTCTTAAGTTTTGATCGACCTAGTCATTGAGTCATTGATCATATAACCTGTATTGTGTAAGAAAATTGGTTGTTAAAGGCCAACTACAGCAAAATATTAGAGGCCGCTTAAAAAAACGAAAGAAACTGGTTTCAGATGAGGTAGGTGAAAAGCTGCCTCCGTTCATAATGTTATCTGAAGTGCGAGGAGATGCTTCTTTAGAAGGTGGCAAAGATATACATTTCTCATACCAAAACTGAAGCAAACACCACCAGTATCACTGAAATTGCACACAAACCAGACCTTTAGACACTGAAAATCTCAGGCCTCATGGTCTAGAATTGCTGTCACGTGCGCTGTTAGACGCCAGTGTCGTCTGCTTAGGTGCTACTTGAAGGCTGTTAATAGGGAAGTTAATTCATTACCAGCCCTGCAGCTTTGCCAATATTGCTTGAATAGTATGTAGTAGTAGTTTATGACTAGTTAAGTGAAAAGGAGATTTTGTTTCAGTTGGCCTTTAAGTTATGCAGTAAAGAGGGGGGGGGCACCCACCTGGCCTTATACTTCATTGTTAGTTTTTCATTCTTTTTTCCTTTTTAAACCGGTCTAACCTTAGTGTCTGTTAGATGTCACTTGAACTTGGCTTTACCACTTTGGTATTTCTTTCACATAATGCGAGTGAGGTGCTCCAGTGGCTGCCACCTACCTGCTCACCTTATCAAAAGTCTGGTCGAGTGAATGTGGTTGCTCTGCAGTTTCTTTTTGTTGTTGTTGTTGTGCGCATCACTTCTGTGTCTCTAAAGCCCTGCAACACCGCTTCTACGCAATCTTCCTATGACGGGATGTTGCATGCAACATGACAGCATCTGTTGCAATTGCCCAATCATTTGCTCAAGCGGGGTTTCTGGCTGGGTAGCTATGGCTCTAGTAAAACTGCAGCTGCAATGCTACGGGCATGTTCTATCTACTCGTGGTGAAATGCCTTGTGGTGTGGTACTGGTGACAAGTGATATGTTTTGCCTGGCTGTCATGTTTCAGTTCACATACTGCGGGCGTTTGCATTTGTGTGCATGCTCTAGGAGGGTGGAATATTTAATTCCGTGGAAAGTGCTAGAAGACACGTAAAACAAATTGACCTTTTTACCATGGCACGTGAAGGAAGCTCTGCCTTACAGAACTCGGGAAGAATTTACAGTGTGGCACACTTTTCAAAGGAATGCCCAGTAAATATTCAGCTAACACCTACGGCATCAATGCAAGCAGGCTTTTTTGATGTATAAATTCCATCATAGTGTATCCCGTAAGTGTTCTTTTTTGAAATCTTTTCTGGACAAAGAATGAGCATTCAAATTATAGGGGTTTATTACCAGTTAGGGGCGTTCGCTTTAACAGTGAACTGTGCTGTACCGCACAGGGAGCAGTGGCTAGCTCGCACAACCTGCGGCATCTTAAGTTCAGTATAGCGGATCTCGGTATGGACACATTTCGCGATTATGCTATTTACAAAAAATGTTTTTTGATCTTTGCTTCATTCAAAATCAAATATTATTACTGCGAATTTATGTCACAGCTTAAGTTTAACATAATCCTTGTTTGCACCGGGCATGCAAGTGGGCTGCCTAACAAAAAAAAAAAAAAGGCGACAGATCTTGCAGTTTGTACAAAATGCCTCTTCAACGAAATAACTTCCGTAACAAATTATCCTGTATATCATGGGTGAATTCCCACCTTGCAAATGTATCGTAAGCACTTCTACATCAAAGACCACTGCAATGAATTTGCCTGTACTACAAAGGAATTTAGGCGTTCCCGACAGCTGATTTGCCACTTTACAATGAATGCACGTGGTGCCACCTAAAGCACTGCACGGGCCAACCTGAAAGTACGGGCCCGGTGCCGTGGACTGCTCCGCGCCGTCTGAAGCGTTTTTTGATGGGCCCAGGCTGACCATGGGCATGATGAGGCTGCGGGCTTTAGCCAGGCTTAGGCTTGGAGCGACAGGCCCGGGCTGGACTTGGGCCCGCTCACTAAAAGGCCTAAGTAGAGCCTTCGAGCAGATGCAACATTAGGCATTGTATGGCCTAAGGCATTCTGTGCCAAGCTGAAGTGACATGTGAAAAGAGCTGGATCTTAGTATACCTTAGGAAAGAAAATAGAAAAGCAGATAAAGTTCCAATTTTTTTTTTCTTTTCCACAAGAATGAACGTTTCCACGTAAGGAAAAATTAATTAGAGAAAGAAAAATGCTCTTCAAACCATTTTCCTGTTATTTTAGTAACATGGGCCTGGGCTTGAAATCACGGGGCTGGGCCTGAGCTGGGTTCGGTCATGTACGCCCTGGCCTGGGCTAGGCCTGTGCTTGGTATCACGGGCCCGAGCTGGGCTTCGGCTTCATGAAGCGGGCCCGGGCTGGGCCGGCACAGAAAAATCAGGCCCTTGCAGTGCTCTAGTGCCACTGCCTTCCATAACCACTGCTACGCTGTACTGGGTATAAACTTGGAGCGAGCGGTTGATTTTATCAATCGGAATCTTTCGGTGGAATGCTCCTTGGGGGATCACACTGAAGTTAGCTCAAACTTTACTCAAGCTGGTTTTCAAAAATAATGCCCAACTTACACTCCTCGCATTTCCATGGCAACCAGAGTCTCCTTCCCACAGCAGCCACATGTTGTGTGTTGATTTTACATGAAGACGGATGTGACGCATGCTTCTCATCCTACTTCCGCCTAAATCCGAGCCTTGGCAACAGAGCAAATGTCAAAGATCTGACACTGAGCGAGTTGGTTCAGGACGACCAGTGGAAAGCACGAACCCGCTCCAGATCAATCACTGGAAAACACTATACGTATCTCTTGAATTCACCTTAAGTAAATGTTATCTTTTGCTTAAACGGCTTAACCTGCTCTATAGCAAGTGGTGCTATGCACAATCTTTACAACGAAGTGACCTTTATTATGAACTATTTTGGATGTGTCATGTGTTTGTTGTTTGACTCTACTTGCTTTTCAGCATACAAACACTGGCAAGCATAGGAATGTTGAGAGGAATTTATTAACCCAGTTTTTGTTATTTCTTTTTTTTTTCGTTCACACACAGGCTTTGAAAAAAAAACATTACAACTGCAACTTGTGAACAATAAGGTTATGCCAAATTAGGTATTGTTCGTGCACCTTTGTGTTTCTTCTACATAAGCTAATACGTTTTGGTCACAAGCATATGCTTGTGCATATGCATATGCTGGTCACAGAAACACCTCCGCTCATTGAGTGGTGTAAATAGGGTCAGATCTGTAATAATTGATAATTATGACCTGCTTTGTCACACATAAGTACAAATTCAAAATTTTAGCTTTGAAGCAGAAATATCCATTGGCAGGTCACTAGAAACTTGCAAAACCAGACACTTCCAACAGTGAAATGGAGGGGGGGGAACGACAACAAAGAATGAAAAAACATCACCATTCCTGTTCCTGGAAATGGTGAACGACCCAGAAAGTCGAGATCCAACTCAAGTTCTCGACACGGTCTCCAAGATTAGGCCACTCCTGTAGTGTGCTGAAAATCTTGGGAGGCGTCACGCTGGGATTTGCGTCGTATCCACTGTTGCGCCACACTGCGTGCCTGTCATCGAGGCAACTGGTGCCCCCCCCCTCTCATTCTTCTGAAGTGGTTGCTCTTGTGCTGAGCTTCAAACATCCACTAACAACCTTGACCTCGTCATGTTGGGCCAACTCTCCCAGCTATCTGCACGGACCTCCAAAGTTTCACGAAACTGCCGACCCCTTCCTGTGGGTCGAATTGAGGAATCCGGTGGCGCACCACACCAAGACTGCTGCTGCGACAAAAGAGGAATGCAATGCGGGTGACGTCGGCGCCCGCCGCGCCTCGTTTCTGCCGACAATGGGTCATCAAAGGGACTTAAGGCAGAACCAGCCCATTGTTAGAAGAGAATGTAACCGCCAGCCACCCCGTCGGTCTGGTGCGCTGTGGCCACTACTTGTACGCTATTACCTGCTATATCTGTACATACTGTATAACGCTTTTCGTCTCCTCTTCGTCTGCTTCAAGAGTCCATCTATCCTCGTCCCTGAGTCACAATACCACTAACCACCAGATGCAGAGGTCTGCTTAGGTGCTTTTTAAAGGCTGTTAATGGAATAAAATTACAGGATTAGCAGCCCTGCAGGCTTTTGTTAAGATTGCTTCAATGGTATATGTTACTCATTCTTTTGACGAGATTGCTTCAGTGTTATGTGTTACTCATTTTTAACCAATTTTGCCAGTGTGAAATTTTGTTCCACTTGGCCTTTAAGAAGTCCAGGTGGTTGAACATAAACAGGAGTCCTGCCACTCGAGTGTCCCTTGTAGCCCATACATCGCTTGGGGATGTTAAACAGCACAATTTGAGTTGATTTTGTTTTCTTTCTTCTGGCCATGTTGAGAGTGTATGCACGTGTCAGCGTTACAAAAAAAAAAAAATTGTGTTCTGCTGTACCTGAAGTCAGTTTCTCTTCTGTTCTTGTGCAGGTATCACGAACAAAAGGAAAAGAGACGTAAGTGTCCTGCCACTTATTCATTGATTATAGAGGGATTTAGGGCAGGGGCCCCTAGGTTTTGGCTTCCCAGATGTTGTCGTGCTGGCCAGAACTGTGAAGGGGAGCAGCAAGCTCTAGAATTGGGTTTTGTGCTAGTGCCAGTTGTCTGGGCTTGTTTTATGTTCTGCTGATATTCAGGATGCTCATGGTTAAAATTTTTCTTACTTTGAGAGGGCTCATAGAATGGATGTGAGTCGAAGTAATATGTCAAGGAAATCAGTATTTGTGTGTTAACTTCAGACCATTGTACAATGAGAAGCACTCGTGCAGGCAAAAGTGGTGAAAACACACACTACATGCAGCAAATAGAAGCAGCAACGATAAACACAATTGCCCCAACCCCAGCAAAGAACGGCAAGAAATGCAAAAGAAGGTAAAAAAGCACAAGCTCAGTTGTGCTACAAAAGAGCTTGATGATAACCAAATTAGAAATAACAGCATATAAATATTAAAGAGCAGACACAACAGGCTGTCTCCACTATGCCTTTGCTGTTCAGGAAATTATGCCAGGCTGTGTCGTTTAATTTCCAAAACAGATTCATGTCTTTGTCAACCTAGCAAGGAAGGGTAATGCTAGTTTGACTGATAGCGTTACCATCTTTGGCACATTTGTTTTTTTAATCGACTCTCCTAAAAAGAGCTTAGCTAGGTTATATTGTGTTATATAGATATATAGGTTATATACAGGTTGTCCCACGTAACTTCTAAACTGAAAGGCACTCTGGATGCGAGTTGAACTGAATGCATAATGTTGGCACTGGCCTAGAGTTACTCAAGCTATTTTTTATTTTCCCCTTAACTAATGAATTAGTTATGCTTAATTAATCAGCTTTTTAAGTATTGGCTGCAGACTGCAGGTCTAATACGCAAAGTTATAGGGCGCATTGAGTAACCTCTCAATAAATTGTTTCCAGCACGAAATATCTCCCACGGTCTTCTTTTCCGCGTTTCAAAGAAAGCCAGTGAAATATGAAAAAATACCACATGACCGGGCACTTGCGCACATTATTGTGCTGCTCTCAAGCGCGCGATGGATGAACAAGGTCGGTCGGGTGCAGCGAGATTTGACCATGACAGGGCGTTATGCGTGGTGTAGGTATCTGGGCATGCGGCTCTTATTGCATGACGGTTCAAATGCTTGCTGCTGGCCGGGCGTTGCCGACCTTGTTCATGCATTGCACGCTTGAGAGCAGCACAATAACAGTGTGCAATCGACCTGTCACGTACACGGTATGTTTTCATATTTCGCTGGCTTTCTTTGGAACGCAGAAAAAAGGACCACGTGAGATATATCGTGTTGGAAGCAATTTATTGAGAGGTTTCTTAAGGTTCTCTACAACATTGCATATCACACTTGGGGTCTGCAGCCAATAATTAAACATTACTAATCCATTAATTAAGGGGAAAATGAAACATAGCTTGAGTAACTCTAGGCCAGTGCCAACATTATGCATTCGGTTCAATTCGCATCCGGAGTGCCTTTTATTTTTAGAACTTTGGCTCAAGTTATGTGGGACAACCTGTATATGTTATATAGGTAAGATAGGTTATATTATGTTGCGCTCACACTAATTCTCACTTATAAGGAACCGCTTTATCCGAAACGAGTTCGTGATGCCCCCATGGGGCTCAGGCTTTGCAGCTGATGATGATATATACAGATGAAGATATGCAATGTATGACAATATGTAGAGATAATGAAATTGAAAGTCAGGCATATGTTGCACGAGATGGCTATGATAGGCTTCATCGGCACTCATTGTATACAAACTTTTCAGTTTCTCTGAAAGTGGTCCCATTTGTTTGAAGCGAAAAGAAAATGCTTCAGTGGAAGCTTCCATGTTAACTCCAAAGCTCTTGAGCCCGACCATGGTGGCAGCATAAAGATGGGGGCAAAAGGCAGAAACACTTGCATATTTCAGATTTAGGTGCATATTAAGGAACCCCAAGTGGTCAAAAATAAGCTTTAGCCATCTGCTACAGTGTCCATCCTAACTCACTGTGCACATTCACTGTGGAACTACTCAATTTACTCAACACTTTGGGCCAAGTTTGTGGCAGTTTGCTGTCAGTGCCAAGTAGGATGCTCCGTGCAGACCTTAAAGGGCCCCTGAAATGGTTCAGACAAATTTTGTAGACGCATAGGGTACAGCTAAAGTTATTCATTCCCACCACAATTTGTGTGAAACGTCTCATATGAAGAGAGCTACGGACGATTACAAGTTACCCTCCTCCATAGTCATGCCTTTTCTCCTCAACTCGTTCGCCGAGTGATCAGGGCTAAGCTCCGCCTTCACTAGCTCTGCATCATGATGGCACGTCGGGTCATCGATTTTCGGTTCTCTAGCAGCGCGTGTGCGAAGCAGCATGCGTTGCGAGCATTCTGTCGCAGGGCCGAACGTGTCTGGTATTCCGGTAACCACAGGCGAGCTGGGCATTTCAATGGATGGCTGGAGGCATAAACTCAAGCTGATGAAGGAACTTTAGTGTAGCTGTACGTGAGTGGCTTGATCGGTCTGCATGGTCCAGCCACCTCTTCATGCAGAACTTAACCAGGCTAACAAAGTGCTCATATTGTTCTAACCAAGTGTAAAACATTTTAAATATTTACAAAAACAACATGTTAACGATTACACTTCTGCGAAAAATTTATGCCAGCAGCAAAGAAGAATACATTTCGTTACTGCTACTGTGCGTTGTTGAGCTCTGTGCCACCAGGTGGCTGCACCGTGCAGACCATTCACATTTGCGCATCTGCTCATTCCGTGAAACAGTACAGTCAAACGGCCAGGCCCTATCCCTTTGCGCTTGCGTTTACCCGAATACCGGACTCGCGAAACGCTATTGTGGTAGTAATCCACCCGTGTAAAGTGACTACTGTAAACGCACAAATCCTGACGCCAATAGGATAGCAGGCAGTCCGATGCGCTACAGCCAGTCCGCTCGTCTGCTGCCTTGCACAGGGACACGATGTCGCAGCTTGATATATTACCAGTCGCTACGTTTGCAGCCCACAACTCAACAAAGTCAAATCGTAGTGCTCGAAAAAAGACTGAGACCGACTCTGACCGTGGAGATCTTGTCAAAATGGAGCACATTGTAACACAAGCAGACGACACTTGCTGTGTGCCGGAAGTGCTTAAGTCTAGAGAAATTGTTCTTGTGCATTCTCTTTCTGTTACTCCCTTTCTATAGAAACAAATTAACATTCCACCTATTATGAACAACATTTGTTCACCATAAAGTTGGAAAAATTATTGCCGACACGCCCTGGGCAGCCAATCAGATAGCTCGCCCTACTAATGTCATTGGGGCGAATGATGTCAAATGGTTAGGGGCAGCTTAAAATTCAGCCGAGCGATGTGCTGCGATCGGCAGCGATGTACATTTTTAAAACCTTTTAAATTACATGCCTTACGCGGAGCACTTGGATGCATCAATTAATGATCAGAAGGGCCTACTCTAACGGCTCGGTACATTTGTTTAAAATCGTCAAAATTGTTTCAGGGTCCCTTTAAACACATCTTGTGTCCAATTAACGTGCAGTGTCACTGATGCAAATTCCTTGCCACCCTAGATTGTTTGGGTCCCCTGTTCTAAAGCTTTCTTATGGCTGCAGGTGAAGATTATGCTGGGCAGGTGCTTTGAAATGCACGCTATCATCTTTATTTTGATCTTGTCAGATGCACACATTGAATATGAAAGGGTGGAGGGAAGAGAGAGAGAAAAGAATAAACATACACTCAAGTAACATGTACAGGAAATGATGTCACTACTGCAACGTAAACTTTACTTGCAGAAATTGCACTGAACTTCTGATTCAATACACGGGAAACATACATCACCATGTCCTTATGCTTTGCATTCATAGGGGAGATGGTTTTATGTTATCGCTCCTAGCAAGACCCTTTTCAAAAAGGGTGCACTGAAGGTTATTACTGCTGAAACGTTCTGCCTGCAGTCCAATGATTTCATTTGTTTCCCGTAAGATTATTATGGAAAAAGCAAAATTTGTAAGGAATCTATACAGATTCTGTAAGAATTACATGGAAATCATATGTAAAGATATAGAATTATTTGAATGGCATAGGGAACGGTTCAGTAATCTTCAGTGGAATTGGAACTCACTACTCGTTCTGCTTGTAATCACTGAATGTACCGTATTTATTCAAATCTAGGCTGATAGCTTTTTTCAAATAATCATGTACCAAACTCTAGGGTCGGTTTAGAGGATTTTTAAAAAATGTGCCAGTTTTTATTTGAAATCGATAAATATGCTGCATAGCTAGCACCCTCTAGAAAAGTCAGTATTGCAGCCACTACTAGCCGTGCCAGTAGCCAACTATAGCACGCGAGTGATGTCGTCATTTGGACCTGGGTCGTATCGGCGTGCGGCGTGCCGTTATCGTAATGACACCAAACAGGTGATGCCACTATGCTGCCGCTTTGAAACGAAAAATTGTGCTAGCCGCAGAGGCATCGTCAAACGTTGAAGCCGGGCGGGACTTCGGCATCGATGAGAAAAATGTCCGTCGTTGGAGGCAACAACAGGAGATGCTTTTTGTATGTGCCGGCTGCAATGAGGAAATGACGGCGATAAGGGAGATAGTGACGTAGAATGAGCTCGGCATGTTCGTATTCAATAAATGCTGATTTCATTTTCTGAACGGTGTCCTCGCTTTTTTGTTTGGCCTACTTTCGAGGCAAGTTTTTTTTTTTTTTTTGGCTTTGGATTTTTAGGAGTCGGTTTAGTATCGGGGCTGGCCTAGATTCGAGTAAATACGGTATCTGTGCATTCAACATAGGCAACACGCAGTGCAAATATAAAGAAAGCACACAGACAAGGAAGATGCAGCGCCTGTTCTTGCATGACGCATTTACTGTGCTTGTGTTCTTCAAATCTTCAACCAATCTGGCAAACAGTGCCTCGCAGTAGGGGAACAATATTTTCTCGAGCTGCCTCCTGTTGAGTAGAGTGTATTGTGCATGTGGAAAAGTAAATTTATGAGCTTGGGTTCATTGCAGGCTTGTGTGGCTTTAATTACTGGCAGCAATAAATTTGTTAGTTTGTTGCTAAACTTATTCTTATACAATTTTGTGAAGGTTATGCCGGATGACTGACTCAAAGCAGATATAGAAGCCAGTTGAAGTTGTTTTGTGAGAAAGTTTTCAGGTTATTGGCACCATTGTATCGTTGTTGTCTGGGTTTCAACATTGGGAACTACTTCGTTTGAAACAGGGTTGTCTAAATGTAACAGTCCATGAAGGAATGTAAAAGAAAAAGATATTTATAGAAAAACTTGAGGCCATAAAATAACACCATTGGAACTCTCTAGTAAAAGGCTACTTGGTTGGTAAGTGACTTGTAATCTGCAGATTTTCTTACTTTGCTAGAGTCGTACTTAGTTGCACAACAAAAGCATAAATTCCGAGTCTGCCTGTAAAATGGATTCTATAGTGCTACACACATGCGTGTAGTATCCTTTAAGAAGGTAGAAATATAAAATTTTTCACTGGATAATTCTGGTTGACTTAGTTGTAATTATCAGTGCAATAAACCTGTTTAGTTAAACTTACTAAGGAGGGGTGACATGTCTGATGTATAATGCAGGGCCTCTCAATTGAATGAAACCAGTAATGTCATCCTTGTAGAGCATGTGTCATGAGCATGAATTGAAACATAAACAGGAAGGAAGTGTTTAGAGCAGTTGCGCGTAGTCGCACAGAAGTGCAATCACTACATAGCCGTTTTATCAGTATGGTGCTGTCCCAGATCTGTGTAGTAATGCATGAACTAAGCCAATGCTACTAGTGCACGCAAATACTGTGCTGCAATGCATTCAAATCTCTTTTGACTTGTTTGCATTTGAACTTATGCCGATGGTACATTAAGCAACAATAATAAAATAACTACAAGTTTAAATAGCTGCCATGGTTATCCTATCATGTATCAGCACACAGCATTACGAAGGTTGCGTATTCTGGCAGTCACTGGAAATGTAGTTCCAACTTCAGCAAGAATATATTGGCTTTTACTAGATGACCACAGTGATACTTTGTAGTGCGAAACCCAGTTCTATTGGTGCTGAATGAAAATCAGTCTAGATCACTCGCATCCATCAAAATGCCTACAGTAGCCAATAAACATTGCATACACTGTATATGTGCATCAGAGATGCTATGAGTTGTGGAATTCAAGACCGCCTCTTGCATATTTCTTGAATATTCCTTGATACTTATTTTGGTATTGAGGTACACATTGGGCACTGGCATGTAAAAATTATCAGTAATAATTCAAGTAACTCACAAACAGCCATCAGGCACTGATGTAATGAAAAATAGGAGAAATAATGCTCTTTCAATTAAGATGACACCTTGTTAATTTAGGAGAGGGTAAACACTCGTTAATCTTGTCAAAAACGAAAAGAAGCAAACACGAAATAAAGGCAACTCTGCTACCACTGAGAAGTCAAAGCCAGAATCTCCTCATTGCACATGTGGGGCTCACCCAGCTATGGATGCAGCTAATTGTTTTAACGAGTTTGAAGTGCTGCGCGTGTTGTATTTGTTGCGTCGTTTTGCATGTGACTAAATTTACTTTGCAAGGTTGTGGGCATTGCTGAACATTCAAATGTTTAGGAGGACAAGTACTTTTCTTTTTTTCTCATTTCCATGGCACCATAGGGAAGGGGAAGGGGGGACTCGCACAAAAATGAAGTGTATTTTCAGATGGACCATTGAAATTAAGGAAGCACATTGTGCATCGGAGTTACAAATTTACTGATGGACGGAAAACAGCACGAGAAGTAATCTCAAGAAGAGCTCTGAATATAGCTCAAGACAAACTCAAAGAGTGGGGAATGCACCTGCAAGAATGCAAATCTCATGTGGCCCACACAAAGGCAGAGCTGTACAGCTTCGCTTGGTCATAATTCCAGATGCACACACACAAACAAACAAACAAAAAATAAAAAGCCATGACACTGCCATTCCTCTGACAAAATAACACTCCTACAAGTCTAACCATGCTGCACATAGAGAAACTTATTTCAACTAGTCCATGAGCAGCGCATTTGTTCTGTCACTCACCTTGCATACTAGCTGGCAGCACATCCAACTGTGACACTGTAAGCTGGGTGTTCAGTGCATTTAAAGTAGCACAGCCTGATATTGTAAGAATTGCTTTATTTGGAAATTGGATTTTAAATGCGAAACGTTTCTTGGCAAACATTTGCTACTTTGACAATATCTATCTATCTAGCTGCCTACGTCTTGGTCCTCTCATAGTCATTTCGTTAACTTGGTATGTGCCAAAATTGACATAGTATGGTGAACATAAATTATAGCTTATGACATGAATATCATGACGTGTGTCGTAGGTCATGAAACAACCGACTACGTATTGGTGCTCTCATGGTTTTGTTAACTTGGTATGTACCACAATTGGCATAGAATGACAAAAGTGTATGACGAACATAAATGAAAGGTCACGACTTGAATGTCGTGACATGCATGTCTTGTAGATCATGAAACAGCCGCCTGCATCTTGGTGATCTCATGGTCATTTGGTTAACTTGGTAGGCTTCCCGCACACTGCTTTGCATAACATCGATTCCCGCAGGGCGTGGGATCTGCCGGCTTTTTCGTTTGGGGAGCTCTCTCCCTCTCTTTGCGATGCTGCATTGGCTTCCCTTTCTCTGGCTCAGTCTTGCATGTCACGGGTGAAGTCACTGTACACTGCCAGTCACCGCCATACTTCACTAATTTTCTGCAGGTTAATGCAAGTGAACGGAACATGTTTCTGAATACTGAGAGTCACTGTCATGTAAGCCATGTGCTTCGGCTCATTGGAAAGATACCCTTGCTTCCTCAGTGGCTTTAAAGGGTATCGCTGTCTGACTCGTCTTTGTTTTGCGGACAGGTCATAGAGCCAGAAGATTTGGACGTCCATTGGGTGAGTGCTGCATGTAATTGCATGACTTCTCGGCCTTATATGCCGCTTCCGAAATTCGGAAGTGCGTCACCTTAGCGTTTAAGCCCCAGCCACTAAAGACGCGCGTCGGAACGTGTCAGCACGCGCCGAGTCGCGTCCGGGCGCGTTCAGCGTCGGGCGCGGAGAGCGCGTCGCGCGTTGACGCGTAGCAGCGCCGAAACCCAGCATCGCAAGATTCTCACGCGCGTGCCGGAAGCTGCCCGCCTGCGCGATGTGACCTCACGTGAGCGTGGCGAGTGAACGTGAACGTCACTTCCGGAACGACGCTTCTCTCGGTGCGCACGTTTCGCTCCAAGCTGCGCGTGTGTTGTGACCGGCGTGCGCGCCGGCTTTGTGGTCATTGCAGCCACGCCCAGCGACGCGCGGCAACTCGAGCTTCGTGCGGATACGTGCCCCCTATTCACGCGCCGGACGTGACGCGACGCCGAGTGCAGTGCGGCGTGTGCTGACGCGTCGCGACGCCTGGGTCTGGCTGGGGCTTTAGGACTGACCTAACGCACTTAAGTGTCGCGCGTTCTTTGGCAGAATGCGACAGCTGCCCTGGTCGTTTGCGGAGTTCGTGCCTCTGTTGCGAACGAGCGTTCGCGTAACGTGCTGTACCCGAAACATACGGATGTGAACGCCATGTATGACATCGGGACTTTTATGCGACTCGGCATCCCGCGCGAAGTGCGTGTACGTGGAGTTCCAAGGTTAAGCTAGTAGGGTTTTGAGCGCAGTATGTGTTTCCTATACTGCGTCTGCTGGTCGTGCTGGCCTCTGCCGTGTGAAGCGCTGTCGACGCTCAGTGGGCCATCATTGTGAACTGCATTTTGTGGGCGCAGATCACCCCATGGCGCCCTTGGGGTGCAAGCGCACGAATATTTCTCGCTTTACGTCCCGTGTTACTCGCGCATTCTGTTGGGCAACGGAATATTGCTCTGAATCTTCTTTATATTTAAAGTGCGAACTTTTTCGTCGCTTTACTTGCCTCACATACTGAAATTTCTTTCTTTTCTATTTTAACGCTCGCCGTCTTTGGTGTGTCTGCACTGAATTTGAAGCGACACCAAGTTGCATGGAGCGAGCCGTGGCCGAAGCCCTGAGCTTCTGCGCCACCAGATTCATGTGACGTGTTTCAGTTCTGACGGCGGGGTTTACCGGACCTTTGATTGTGGCGGCGAAAGGCGCGAACTTTCGTGTGCGTGCGTGCGTTGAGGGATGTCATCGTCGGGTTACTACCATGCGCAGGTGTGAAGCGCGCGGCTTTGTTTCATCGTTCGTGATAGAGCTAGAGGCCGACCGAGCGAGGAACACCCGCTGCTTGTATAGTCTTCTATACTAGTCCCGTTGGTCCATTCTGGCCGCACTGCCAGGTGAGCCAGCTAAATGAAGAAACATCGCGCCGTAATGGGTTGGATTCACGCTCGGGGAGATTTTCCGGCACGCGCGCTTTATTGTGCAGTTTGTGAGGGTGAATGGCTAGCATTCAAAAGGCCTTGAAGTGGATGGCTGCGTTGGCGTCGAGAAGCTCGTCGACACTGGCAAGACTTGCGCTTGTTTTCGCAGTCGCACTCTCGCAGTTATCCCCCCAAAAATGAGCTCTGGCCGACGTGATTGGCCTTCGATCTGCTAATGTGCCGGCCCCTGGACGCGCATGTTCAGGCTGTGTGCGCATGCCATTCCGTTCGGCCGTATATATATATATATATATATATATATATATATATATATAAAGCTCGGTAACCGCGCTACCACCTCATATCGGTGCGACCCCCCTCCTCCTCGAAGCTGGTGCGGGTCCGACTCGCTTGTCGACCGGTTGTCGAGCAGCGGCGGCCTTGTAGATACCGGCACCCCTCCTCCTGTTCTGCCGCCGAAGAACAGCTGGCCCCGCCGCGATCCGACACGGCAGCTGCCGCCTGCTCGCCCATCGGCGCCCCTGGGGTTCCCGTGCACACCTTCGGCCAGCAGCAGCGAGCGGTGGCCCGCCGCCGCAGTTGCGGGGCCTCTCTCTCTGGGCCGACCTCGCGGCGGCAGGGGCGACGCCGGAGGTCAAGGGTTCGCGTACCTTCCCGGCGAGGAATCGATCGACTGCCCTTGATCCCCCGATGCGCTGACGCGTCTCTTCTTGCTCTCGCGTGGCGGACGTGCGTCTCTCGTGTGACAGCCCGTCCTCTTTTCTTCCTTTTTTTTTTCGACCCTCTGCGAGGAAGGGCAACCTATATATTGGGTCACGTTAAAATCCTGCGGCATTAGGCAACACGGCGAGCGGTGCTGTGGCTCAACAGCGACTGAATATTTGTCGAACGCTCTTCGCGCGGCTTCGTCGCCTTACCGTCCTCGAGGACTCTAGAGAAAGAGAGAAAAAAGAAATAAGGACGGGAAAGGCGGATAAGTGGGCCTGATCGAGGCAAGCTCCTCTATATAGCCAGCTACTCTGCGTGGGGAAAGGGGAAAGAAATAGTAACGCGATGAATGGCGGCAGATGGAAGAGGGAAAGTACATAACGGGCAGGTATACTCATACAGCCTAGAGTCCAGGTCCGTACTGTTTTATTAATGAGTCAAGTGACACCTAGGTGGCCTGAACACCAGATCACAAGTGCCCAGCGTAACGCCCTCTCGACAACGGCCAATCATCGAGACAGGCACGAGCATCAGTCTCAGCACCCGTCGATATTCCCTGCATTGGGGGCAGTCGCGTAGCACATGTTTTATTGATTCATTGACTTGGCCGAGCACACGGTGCGTCGCATGAATTGCGCCTGTACAACGACGTGTGGACGCGACTTGTGCAGAAGACTGCTGCGCAGAATTTTTGGGTGGTGGTAGCCTTGCGTGTGCGGCAAATCTATCGGCGCATGAAGCCGGCTGTCGCGTTTGCCGACGCGTCAGATGCAAAGGGTTTTCTTTCTCTTTGCCGTTTCACGCTTTGGTTAGAGCACGTAGAAGCATTCGTGCGAGGGGGAGAGGCAGGCCTGCCGCTCTTAACCTAACCTAGCCAAGCAGTCCGGCTACTGCTCCGGGTTTGGTACTAGGTTCCACGACCCCGAAAGCGCGAGTCCCCCTTGTAGGAGTCGAGGACAGACTTCGGGATGAAAAAACTTGGGAGGGTTTATTTTTACATTATTTACAGTGGGGCGTCAAGTAACAGTTGTACAGTCATTACGGGCCGGCAGCAACTCGGACGCTGCGGCCCGTCGCAAGAAGTTCGAGAGAGGTGAATCCGGAAATGCTCCAGGGATCTCTGGAATGCTCTCGGTCTGCGTCTTTTAAACCCTTCGAGGTCTGGAAGACGTGTCATGTTCGGCCAATGGGAGAGTCCGCTCAGATGACGCCATTTTCGGCCAATGGTAGGCGCCCGTGCGGTGGTGTCACACCCGGTGGCTCCCTGCGGTCTTGCCTTGCTGACTTACGATGCTGACTTACGATGCTGACTTACGCGCCGTCACAAAGGGAGAACGGGGACGACGCTTGGGCCCCAATTGTCCGAGGGCCCTCTTCAAAGGCGGCCGGTGCGACGCTGCCAGGCCTTCCCGGTACATCACAGCCGTCTTGCTTCGGGACTCACGTTACCTGGAACAGTGCCCGCTATCCCTTCGCTTTCCGGAAGAGTCAAGCAGTGAATAGCTCCACCGGCTGTGTACGAAGTGGGGGTCTTCAACTTGTTTGCACGTGCGCTCCTCTGGAATGTGCTTTCCGTGTTTCTGCGCTCCTTACTTAGCAGTGGCGCGATTCGATGTGGTCTGGGGAACTCGAAGTAGCCTCAGAAAAAGGCCCCGTATCTAACACGCCAAAGCACGCGCTTCGACTGGCTCCGCTTGACGCTCGCTGTCTGAACAAATGTGCGTCGAGTAGAGAGAGAGAGAAAAAAAAAAGCTTTATTGCTCAGTTAATCGGAGTTATTGCAGGTCTGGGTGGGGCCCTCAGTCCAGGGCTCCACTGGCTCTTGCGGCTCGCTGAGCTTGGTCCAGGAGGGCCAATTGGCTCGGCCGTGATTGAACGCTTCCGAAGCCTGGATCGAGTGAAGCCCTTAGCGGACAGAAACACGCGTTTCTCTTTCGAGCGAGCACGCAAGACGGCGAAGGCAGCTGCAAGACGAGGAAGAAGCCGACGCTATCTCTTAGCGCAAAGCGTGCGTCTGTATCTCCCGTCACATCGTTGCTTCCGACTGAGGACGGCGGAGCGTCTCTGGAATCCTTGGAAACGAATTACGCTTCGGAGATTGCGTGAAAAAGGTGGTGGGCGCGCGGCCAAATCTTGATGCGCTCAGTCTCCCTCCCGCTCTTTTCAAAAGTTACTTTGCGTCCATTTCTCCGGGTGTTTAAGATAGATCCCCCGTCGATTCCGATCGCTTGGCCGTATTTTGCGCGGGAAAACGAGGCAGGGGGAAGAGGGGGGGGGGGCAATCGCCTGCACTCGGCGGCTACCGAATTGGCACTGCGCGCACTCAATGATAGTGACAGCTGGTGCGATCGGAGCGTCATTTCTTTCTGGCGATCTGGATGAAGGCAGAAGGGGAAGCGCGGACATGGATTGCGGATAGCCGGTTTTGTTTTGCTCGCTCGCAGTGGTCATGTGTAATTGCTTGTTGTGCTGCTGCTTTGTCATAAGTAGCCAGCCAGTTCTGCGGGCGAAACACTTGAGGGAGTACCAACATATATTCAAGTTGTAGAAACTTTACTACTTACTACTCCTCCTTTCTCGCTCATTAACTTTGGGGAACGTGCACTTGCTGGTTGTTCAAACGGGAAGTTCGTCTCAAGATAACTGATCGGGGCGCCATCGACGTTATCGTCACTTCACGACACGAAACCAATCCTTCTTTGCCGTGTTGTTTGCCGTCGTGTAGCGGCAAGGCGTATGTGTGCCTACGTTTACATGAACCGCTACGAAGCGGTTCGAGCCACAAGTCGGGTTCGGACAGCCTGCTCGAGGGCGTTTACGTCTCACTGGTCGATATTGTTGCGACAGCCTTGGTCGAGGCCGTGAGGCGAAGACAGTATCCGTGCGCGCTTAGAATCGCTCCTTGGCCCTCGAATCGCCGACCCAGACCCGTCCGCTTTTACACGGGTGGTTCGATCCGGTCGCGCTGGCTCAGCCCCACAAGCGCACTCGACCCGCTTGTGCAGGGTTCACGTGAACGCCTTGTGTGACTAAAGTGTACGCTGCACGCCTTTCTTCTTGGCGTGGCGGCCGCATCGATCGTATAAATAGAGCGAGCTAGTTTGTCGGGACCCATCCACCACATGTGTATCCAAAACCGAAACCGACTCTCAAAAAAAAAAAAATAATAAAATAAACGCCGATAGGTTACAGAGCTTGGACCTAGCCAGAGAGGTCGCGTCTACGCGCCCTTTCTCGAATCCTGCAAGGTGTGCGTGAACCAGCTTGTTTAGCTCGGGGCTGTGTTCGAGGGGGTTTGGGCGAGTCCGTCTGCTAGTGATGGGTAAAATCGTTGGACCCGCATTCCTGGCGGTGCGAGCAGCTCTGCACTCGTCCAGCGCGCGCTTAGCAAGCACCACCGGGCGCACTACGATCTCCCCCTCAGACGCGCAGAGCTTACGGTCTGAGTTACTTCGAGGGACACTAAAGCAAAACACTAAATCAGTTAAGCCGATAAAGCGTTCTCCGAGAACTCTGCCGTTTATAACTTTGATATAATAGCTCGATTGTTGGAAATGAAGATGAAGGGCGAAGTTTCAGTTCTTGAATTTCGCGCCGAATCCCCAACGCCGGTACGTCAGTGTGACGTCACGTATTTCAAGGTGCTCTCCTTTAGTATGCGGGCCGCGTTAGCTCGGCAAAAGTTCTCGAAACTCGCCATGTTCACTTTTTTGTCTCTTTTAGAACGCAATATAGTCTCAAGGAAGCGTCGCCACCCGTCTTTTGTTACGACGCTTTTTCTGGCTTGCCAAGCGTCTTGTAGTGGTAGAAGTTGGTGTTTGCGATGTTTTCGAAGGGTAGTTCACTCATGCAGAAGTGGTCACGTTTTTTTTCCTTCTCTCTGGTATCCCTTTCAGACGTAAAATTCGGGCGATGACGGACGGCGGCCGTGTAGCGACGAAGGCAGATCCGCTTGCGTGGTCCGTTCCCCCTGTTCGCGTTGGCGTGGAAGGCCTGTGCGGCCACAAATCACACCCTCGAGGGGGCTGGTCTTGTTGCGCGCTCAGGTGTGAATGCGCGATGACGGCTCGGCCGAGGGACGACGCCGCGCAACTAACGTGGCCGTCTGATAAAACAAGACGGTAATAAAACAAGACGGTCGGGTTTTCGTGGGCAAGCCACCGATGAACAACAGCCCAGTGGCGGACGTTGTTGTCGCTTCGCGGTGTATTTGCGCGGACTGTATTGCCTCGTGTAGTTCGTGGGATCGCGTGACGAAGACCTCGGCGAATGTAACGCCTTCCTGTGTGTGTGTGTGTGTGTGTGTGCCTGTGTGCGCCCGCAAGCGTGACTGCTCGGCCGAAATTGCCCTTTCGCCGTCGTCGACGTGGGAGGGGATGGACGATGGTGTGTTGCGGCCGCAATGCGCGCGGAGTAGCCGAGCATTTTGCTTTTTCTCTCTTTCTCGCCTCCTACGCGGATCCTCCGCGCGCGCGCTTTTGTCTACATCCTCATCTGTCAGCAGCGACACGTTCACGTTGGCCCTCCTACGCTCTGTCGCTGTGCGAGACGAGGTCACGGGTTCGACTCTCGACCACAGCGTGGCCGCGTTCCGACGGGGCGGGCGAACTGGGGAAATAAAACAATGCGTGCGCCGGTAAAGAAACCCGCGCTGCTGACATTAATCGACAGCCTGGCTTGGTTCTCGTATAGCCCCTGCGTGTTGGGTTTGGATGTCAAGGCCCACCATTCGATCAACGTTTCTCAGCAGCCGCGTTCGGGAAAATGCTGAATCCCGCAGCCGCGCTTTTTTTTGAAGTTAGTAGTGTTGTGCCTGATCATTTTTGTTTACGTTCAAAAATCTCGCCAACAGCTCAGACGACAGGGTAAGTGGTAAGGACAGAACAGCGCTTCTCGTCCGGCTCGAATAGCTTATTTAAAAAAAAAATTAAAAATAAAAACAGTTACGTCTTTCGTCAACCTGCACGTACCGAGTATGTCGACCGTGTAACCATTGACCTCCGGAATTCTTTACCTGTCCATATCCGTTCCCTCCCGTTAGATGAATTTTGTTTCACGGCACTTGATATCGGTGCAACTTCGTAACGTTTTCATTTTCAATTTTTTTGTACCATCTCTGGTCTTGTTCATTGTTGTAAGTTCGTGTCCGCACCTTTTCAAGCGTACTTCTTGCTCTGTCGCCGTTTTGGGCTGTGCCCACGAGTGCCCGGAGTAGCGCTTGTTGGGGTGCACTGTGCTGAGGTAAAATAAGTACAGCTTCCCCTCCCTCCTCCTTTTGGAGGCGGACGTCCGCCCGCAGCGGCCCGTGCAGCAACAGGCGCTGGCGTGCGTGCCTTTGGGCTGCCGGTCGTCGCTCCGCCATCCAAGTTGCATGCACGCGGCCGCGGCCAGACCTACGCCGCCGAGTTTCCTGTCCGCAGGTTCACGATTGCGCCGGTTGCGCCGGTGTCCCGAAAGCAGCGCACTGTCCTCCCCCTCCGCGGGCTCGCGAAAGGTGCACGGGGCACACGCTTGGCGCAACCTCCTCGTACCCGAGGACTGCTTTTTAATCGCCTCTTATTACCGAATAGATTGTTCCGCGAACATGAGGGGGGGTTGGGGGAAGGTTTTATATAGCGTGGTTATCTAGATGCTGAAAGCAGCATCTGCATTTACAACAACAACCGGATACAACGACAAACACCTTCGGTGAACAAAATGTGTTCGCTGTATCAGAAGTTCGTTATAGTTTGACTTGCTCTCAGATCTACCGATGCAGAACTCAACAAGGCGCGGAGTAGAGGCTCCATTTCGGAAGAAAAAACGACGACGCGCTCTACAGTTACCGCCGGAAATTGGTGATTGAACTTTGTTTAAGTAGTTTCCAGCCGACAGGGAGTTCGTCAACTGTCGACGTAGTTGTATAGGAAAAGCCCCAGACAGGATGCTTGAGCGAGCTATGAGGCAGGCGATGTGAAGACTGCTGAGCCACTTTCCGGCTCGCCGAGACACTGCCATGTTGCGGTTCATATTTCGTTGGTTGTAACCAAACTGAACTCGGTACGTTAAAGCGGGCTGTTCTCCCATAGACTCCTTGCGAAACAGTTTGCTTGTTGCGAAAGTGTTCGTAGTATAGTCGAAAATTGGCTATAAATGGTATCGTTATATATGGTTTCCACTCACTATGTTAAAAGTGAGGTGGGATGGGGGGTTAAGCTCTTGAAAACCACCCGGAAAACATTACTGATCATGTGTCAAGCGGTATATTGCCGTCGTCGTTCGACTCGCTGGGCGGCGTTACTGGGCAATTTTTTTTTTTTTTAAATCCCTAACGGTGATTCGTCGAAGCAGGCGCCTCACTAACGATCCAGCGATATATACAGGGTGTCCCGGCAAATTTGGACCAAGATTTTAAATATACCCAAAAGCTCTAGAGAAATTGTATTGACTGCATAGTAGTCGTATGTACTTACGGCTAGTACTTTTTTCATCTCGAAGTATTACTTAATTACTTTTAATTAGTGATCTTTGTTTAATTATTGCTTGAATCGCAAACATGTCAATTACAAAGTTGCTGGGTGCCTCAAATAACCTCCGAATCAAGTATTTGTTTAGTGCTCAGCTTTACCTCGTTGGTTTTTCCGAGAAAAAACAAAAGCGCGTGAAACATCCAAAATACGAAATAGATAGGCGCTCGTGCGCCGCACGCTACTCAAGCGCTCCCAAACGAACAGCCACGGATACACGGCGTTACCAGCGGCGGCAGCTCGATACAGAGCTTCACACGATGTGATGGTCGCGCCATCAAGAGAACACGCCGCTGACGCATTGATAAGCGTAGCGGAGCCTTGTAGGATGCGGCGATAAGAGAATGGAGCCGTATATCTTTCAACGGTTGCTTGCAGGCGCCTGAATACCGGCGTGCGAGTGCGCATCTATATCGTATTTCGCGGGCTTTTGTTCTTTCTTGAAAAACAAAAACAAATAGGACCACTTCACGAAAGAATGCTTGATACGGAGGTTATCTAAGCTGCCCTACGACCTTGTAATTGATGTTTGCGATTCAAACAATAATGAGAAAGTTCATTAATTAAAAGTGATTAATTAATACTTCGTGATGAAAAAAATGCTGGCCGTAAGTACATACGACTATGCAGTCGGTAGGATTTCTCTAGAGCTCTTGGGTATGTTTAAAATATTAGTCCGTTAGCTGAGACACCCTGTATATCGCACTGGTAAAATTATTTGAAAACGCGCTTTTTTTTTTTGTTTATTGCGTGGCGTTGGCCGTTTTGCCGTATGTGTTACAAGCCGTTTCTACCTGCTGTATGATGCGAACATTTTTTGGCGGAATTCCCGCCGGCGGTCTCTTCCTTCTGCTCGGCTATTAAACTGGAAACTATTGTGTCGAAGCATGCCTGTGTGGTGCAGGGGTGAACCTTTGGGCAAAAAGCGAAGCAGAAAGCCTCGAAAAACCTGTGAAGTCCGAAGTCGGGGTTTCTGCACATTTTAAAAAAAATTATCGTTATTACTGCTGTATTCTATTAGTATTTCTAAATGCTGTGTTGGAGATGCGTGTCTACTACTGTGTTTGCTACTGTCTTTTCGTTTTGATGACCTCAATTCATACTTCGTCAGTTTTCCTCTCCAGCGTAATGCCATAATTTGGCCCTGTGGATATACGCGGCCAAATCGGTACACTATAGATACCACGTGTTCCAGGTCAACGTTGCGCCCCCGCGGATGACGTCACTGCCCTTAGCTCCGTTCGCGATAGCGGCCGTAATTACACGGGCCGCTCGGCAGCGTTACCGGCGCTTGCGCTCGCATGTTGTCCTTGGGCGTTTTTTGATTAGCGTGTGTAATCGCGCTTCGTCGTTCGAAGGGAGACATTGCTCGCGGAGCGCCTGAAAACGCCACCTCACCGTTCATTCCCTTTCGCCGCTTGCCACTTCCCTATGCACACCTGTAGGTGGGGAATGCAAGAGTTCGGGGCAGTCCGAGAAAACCCTCGAACATCAAAATTAACATTCTCGAGGACGTTGCATTTCGTCAAACGACACTAAAGTGAAAAATCATTTCTTCTGCATCAGTAAATTACCGTTCTACAACACCGAAAACACCACTCTTGCAACGATAAGACGTTTGGTAAGCCAGAAAAAGCTCAAGAATGAAATACGGGTGGCCTACTTAAGTTCCCGCACTTGGGGGCTGTGACGTCTTGGCTTTTGATGGCATCTTCTAGGGCCTACTAATTATATACAGCGGTACAGATTGACTACATTGTGTTCTAAAGGAACCAAATATTCAACATGGCAAGTTTCGGGAACCTTTATTTCAACCATCGCGGCCCAAATGCGAAAACATACTTTGGAATCCCTGACTTCACTCTGGGGTACCGGCGCTGGGGTTTCGGCGCGAAATTCAAATACTGATACTTAGAGCTTCATTTTCTCGTCTAATAATCAAACTATTTTTTCGGAATGACTGCCTGCAGGGTTCTCATACAGTGCTTCATTAGCCTAAACTGATTTATTGTTTCGCTTTAGTGTCCCTTTAAAGGGGAACTAAAGGAAAGTGTTGAGCCGTGTATGTCCATAGATTGTTCGTCTAGAAGTCCACGATCGTTTTAAGTGTATCAGTGTGGGACTTCGTTTCGTACGAAATTGCCGCTGAAGGTCCCGCTTCTGCTCCGCAATCTGAACCGCCCGGGCCCAAACGGGCGAGTTGACGTAGCCCCCACGTGACTTCCGTCTCTGCCGCTGCCTGTGAAGTGCAAGTGCCTGGTCTTTGTACGGTTTAAAACTACTTTGTCAGGGCGGCGAAAGCCATTAGAAAATCCGTGAATTTGTCGCCCGAAATGCCACGAGTGCTGTCGGAAAGTAAGACTGGTTGTTTCAAGGCATGCCCGCTGTACAAGGTAGTGCGGAATCCAGCGCCTCACTTGTTCTGTAAGCTTTGTGTGTGTGTGTGTGTGTGCGTGCGCTGCCGGCATCCGTTATCGCCGTGAATTCTCGTCAAGTCTTCGTGCCTAGGACGACCGCGGGCTACGGCAAGTGCTCGTCGTACGTGCGCTAACACTCCCGTTTTTCACTCGCGAACGCGCCCGGTCCCGTCACCGCAGCTCGCTCGGCCTTGGCCTCTCTCTCTCTCCCGCCCTGCTTCCCTCTCTCCACGTACTACGTGCGAGTTTCATTCATCGCGAGCCGCCCTGGGAGACTTTCGGAACCGGCGCATTCAGGCTGCGTCCTTCAGCGCCGCGATTTGTATTTTTTGTTATCGTTGTTATTAGTTGTATCCTTCCGCCTGCCTGCCTCGCTAGAAAGGTGTACCGAAGCAGGGAGGGAAAGGGGAGGGTGCGAAGAGGTTACATAGCAGTCGATTTCCTGCCCGTATCGTCCGTGATCATTGCGACCTGCTTTGATCTCTCTCTCGCCTTTTTTTTTACTTTCATCTGCGTCGTTGTTCGCGCACAGGCGCAGGTACCACTGTGCTTTCGTCGGCCTACGCTCGCGCGGAGGGCTTGCCCTGCCATGCTCTGTGCGAGCGAGGAGTGTGTACCTTGGCGGCTCCGCTTCGAGGCGGAAACGAGGTTGGAGAGTGGAGCTTTCTTTTTTTTTCCTTTCTTTTCCCTTCGCGCTCGCTTACCTCTTCCCCAGCTCTGATCTCTTCCTCCTCGCCCTTTCGCGCGTTGCTTTGCTGCGCGCTCGTGCGCGCGACGCCGGCGCTTCGAGTTGCGAGCCGCCCCTGGCGTGCCTCCCCTGCCCGCTTCGGGCTCAACCCGGCTCCGCCGCTACCGCTGGCGGCAACGCCGGCCAGCAAGCTGCGGCGAAGCCGGGCGTGCGTGACCCCCCACCGGCGCCGCTCCTCGCGTGTCGGTCGGTCGCCGCATTTCTGGCCAGCCCACGCCGCGGCTTACGCCGGGCACCCCCTCTCTCCACCACGCTTTCTCGCTCTCGCCTCACCTTGTCGCCTTTCGGTAGCCGCACCTATCGCGTCCACTCGTTGTTTCCTTTTCTGCGCCTAGGGCTTTCTTGCTCGTTCATTCGGCAACGCTGTTCGACCTCGGTCATCAATCTCGCTGCAGCCAGAAAAAGCCGCTTACTGTTTTCGGCGATGATGATGGCAGTCGGTAGCCGCGTGGAGCACTCGATGGCCTCCTGTGTGCTTTCGAGCGTAGTTAAAGCTACGCCGTGTATTTGGGTCTCCTTAGCGAACCCGACCTTGTTGATGCTGCCGCCGAGTCGGCTTCTGAGGTGATGACGGCGCGACTCGAGGATGCCCGGCGGTTGTCCGTGGTAGCCCGTTTTGGATGGGGCCCCGACAGCGGAGATCGCGTCGTTAGGAAAGCGTGTGTTAAACCTCCGCTGCCCAGAATTGAAACGTGGACCGAGTCTCCCGTTTCATGATCAAAACCGAGCGTACGCTATGTGCACGCAGTTCGAATGGTTTCCGTTTGTATTTAATGGGGTTCAGTCGACGTTACATTGCTTCGAAAGACAGTGCTACCTCAAATTGCGGGCCTTATCCTATGCCAAAAAATGTAGTCTTCCTTGTGCATCTGAGGAAGCTGATTCGTCGCCGATCTCCGTTTGCTTCGTCAATCGGCTGCGTATCGCTCGAAAAGAAGGTGTGGGCGCCGGCTCTGCGACGGCCTCCCTTATGGTATTGGTCAACGGCATGACCGTGAGACGCTTGCCTCTTGGGCGAGGGCGGAATTTGCGATCAGTAGACACAGCTGTTTGGCTGGCGTAATCTATTACGCTGCAGGAGGCATTGCACCGACGAGTGCAGCTGACGTATATAGTGTATAGTTACTACGCCACAAACGCGTTGTGCACGGTAGATGTGGCTGTTATTTCTTTGAAATTGTTTTTCGTTATTCTATTCATTTAATAATATACCCAGTTAGCGAAAGTAATATCGATTTATCAGCTGATGTCGTGATGAAATTTTGTCAATGTGCTTTTGACTGATCGCCTATGCTGCCAATTGATAATTTTGAATTCTGCTATCTCTTTCGAGCTCTTTGGGTCTGCGTGTTTCGTTCAATTCGTTTGCGGCGACACTGAAACAACGGGTGGGTCGAGTGTTGCCTCTTCATCAGTGTTCACTCATCGTAGCAAGGACGCCGCGAAAGGCGTACGAGTCGGGCCGCGCGCCTAAATAAAAAAAAAGGAAATAAAAGAAGACTAAAGACCGCGGTAATATCTCAGTGCCACGCGCGGCCTCCCGCGGACACACACACACACGCACGCACGCACGCACGTACATGTCTGCCTGCCTGCCTGCACTTGGCTAGGCTGCCGGCGGGGCGGGACGAATCCGCGCGTAGTTTTCGGCGCTCGTCGGACGTCGTTCGCGAGACGACCGTTCAGTAGTAAATGCCTGGCGGCTGCCGTCGCCTCTTGTTCGTGCCTGCTGAGAAGGGAGCTGTCACGGCGTCTCCGCCTCCGTCCGGAGGGGGACGCCGGAAGACCTTGGCGGCGCGCGTTGATGCCCACACACGTTCACGCTTCTTCTTCTTCTTCTTTTTTTTTTTTGTTAGTTATTTTGTACGCTGACTTCGCCTTCGCTTTCATCCGCTCGCGCGCCAGTGTCGGCGGTTTGACGCGTCTCGTTGTCGGCGGCGCAGAGCCATTACGGAGCCTGCCTCCGTGTTTGCGCTGGCTGCTGCTTCCGATTCCCCCTTTGTGTGCGGTCCGCGCGAAGATGACCGTGTCGGCGCGGACAAGCCAAACGTATCGCAACATGGACTGCGGCAGCCCTGTGCAGCTCGCACAATCTGAGGAGCCGGTGGCGTCGTTTTGGACCCTTCGGTTGTGAAAAAATGAATATTAATGAACGCTCGGGGGGAGGACGCGTCACATGCGAGCCGAGACCGCCGTCGCGAACGGTGTCTCTTCTTTTTTTTTTTTCCCCGCTGATAGTCGCAAGGTGTGTGACCGCTCGAAGACCTAAGTATCGAAGTAGTAAGTCACTGGTGTCACAAGACTTGGTTTTAAAGCGGTGCGGCGTGGTTCGACGGCGCCCGCCTCTGGGATTGGAAAAAAGCTTCGCGAGTAGCATACAGGTGTTTGCGTGGGTTTCTAAGCTATCCCTCTTTCTATATATATATATATATATATATATATATATATCAGGTGACCACGAGAGTGGCGCCGTCTGTGGCTTGTGTGGACAGCCATTCGCTTGCAACTCTGCTGAAAATATTGTCCCTGTCGGCGACATGCGGTTTCTTGGCGCCGAATCATTTGAATAGAGAATGAGTGTTTTCTGGTGGCTGACTTCAAAGGGACCCGACTCGGAACTGACCGAGATCAATGGTGATCGGGACGTGTATCTGGCTCAATAGATACACGAGCTTGCGTTGTTGAAGCCGGTGACGTCACGGCGACCTGCAGCGGAGACTCCACGGCGGTGTCGCCACCGGTCTGTCGTTTGTCGCCTCTTCTCTGGCTTACCGAGCCCGTATTCAAGGCAATTGCGGTCGTTTTGGTATTGCAGGGGCGTAAATTGCTTGTAAAGCTAGTTTTATTTAACCTTATTCTTTAGTTCCCCCCCCCCCCCTCTTCCTGCCCATTCGAGCCAGGAGTGGAATCACGTCGTTCTTGTTCTTTCTCCCCATTCTCATTTCGCGCCGCCCTCGGACGGCGCCATTGACACCGTTTTTCGCTCGCGGCTCGATTACGCACGCGTGCCGTACGCGTAATCCGAGTTGTCGTATTTGCCGCAGGCGCTCGCGGTAAGCCAGCCCGTCTCACATTTTTCGTAATCTGGGTACTTGTGTACGGAACGCCTTTTTTTTCTTTTTTGTACGCTTGACGTATGCCTATCGGCTGTCTGCGTACTCGTTGGCGCCGTAACTTCGCTTCGGCATATCTGGATCATCGCCGCCGCACATACGGCGCGGCTCATTTCACGTCGCGGCCCGCTGCGTGGGACGGCGCAAGGCGTCGTCAGCCCGCACTCTCGATTATCCGCGTCTGTAGCGCGCAATGTTATTAATTGGCCGCCGCGTTCTTTAGCGTACACGTTCACTACGTAGTGCCGGTCCCGCTGTATATATATATATATATATATGCGCGCCAGCCAGACCCGATGATCCGTATCGGCGGTTCACCATTGCGCCCCGTCACCGCGCCTGCAACGGCTCACGCCCAGTGCACGTATAACATAATAGCGGAGTCGCCGCAGACGAGTTGTAGCGTTCTAGGAAAAAAAAAAAAAACTCGCGCCGCGATATCGCCTCTCTCTCTCCTTCTCTCTCTCTCTCTCTCTCTCTCTCTCTCTCCATTCAGTGCCTCTTGAATTTTTCGCATTCAGCCCGCGGGCTCGTGCCGCCGGCTTGACGCGTAGGTGTGCGTCGGGCGCGTATCTCGTGGCCCCGCGAGCTCGTTCGCTGTCTAGCAACTCTGACGAATACGTTCATTCTGTCCCTCTGTCTACTCTTCCGAGTACTGTTTGCGCCTGCGCAGAGAGGTTGGTTCGGAGCGAATCCGTCTGCGACCTCGGAAACGTCGCTTGGCGCACCTACACGCGCGGCCGTGTTCGTATTGTAGCGAGTCGTTCCGACGGCTTGCATTCCCCTGGCTGAGTGTGCCCGCGGCAGGCTGTCCCGCGCACGATGCGGGCTCTTCGCGGCGGCTTATACGCACGCTGGGCAGTTGGGAACGACCCCACTCTCTCCCCGCTCTCGGTTCGCGACTCGGTTCTCCTAATCCGCGTCACCGTCGAGTTGTCTCGCGTGTCTGCTGAAGTGTGTGAAAAGCCTATAGTTCCGACTCCCCGTCGCCGCGCATGGCGAGTTTTTGTACAGGACACGCTATGAAAACGTCGTTCCAACGAACTTCTCTGCTGAATGGCGCTCGACCGTTTTCTTTCCCGTTAACGAACCGATCCCACCGTCCAAGTGATTCGGAAGCGTGTGCTGTGCGGGAGTCGTTAAAAAAAAAAGAATTAAACAAATAAGCGGAACCTTTCAGCCCGAGCATGGTCTTGGAACTGATTTCTACATGCATCGTGTATTCATTCCAAGCGACATGCTTCGGCTGCAAACCGGGCCCGTATTATTTTATTTTATTGTCGGTGCCGTTTTCCGTGAACCTTACCGGACGAAGGTGTGTGGACCATGCTGAATGTGTCGGAACGGTGCGAATGCATTCGCGCGGTCCTGGGCCAGCTCGAGATGTTAGATGCACTCGCGCATATATGATGCGCATGTGTGTTCACTCATTCTGGTGCGTGCTGAGAATGTCGACAAGTTGGACCTTAATCGCAGTACCCTCTTAGTTGTGTTAAACCTGAAGACCTGGAAATCGTGTTATATCGCACCTTATAGGAAACGCTGTAGGCGGCTTCGGTAGAAGGGGGAGTTGGATGAAATGGGCCGAATCAGTCTGTCTGTGCTGCGGCGCACGATCTGTGCGTGATCAGATCAGATCCGCTCGGTGCGGGATCAGTAGGCATGACAACCGTCTGGTGTCTCCTATATAACGGGACGAAATGTGATGTTTGGGCTTGATTGATTCGTGGCCTTTAACGGCGCTAAGCAACACTGAGGGTTATGAGGAGACGCCCTAGTGAAGTGTTACCGATTTGTTGTTGACACCTGTCGTCAATCTAAGCGCACTGACATTTTCTGCGCTTGCACCCCTATTTACAAAATGCGTCTGCCCCGACCGGGTGTCGAACCCGCGACCTCGTGCTCGGCAACAGAACGCCGTATGGCCATTGTGCCACCGCGGCGGGTGACGACGAAATGGGATGATTTCCTCCGTGGCCTCCGAGATCACAGTTGCGAACGTGCTATCTCGGAGGCTACGGTTCTCTCTCCCAGCACAGCTTCTTCTTTCTGGCGTCCTGCGCGTCCCCGTTTCGCTATACACATCTGACGTAAAGCAGTTACTTGCCTGGTGATTGCGCATTCTTAACGCGAATGTGTGCGCGCTCTCTCCATGCAACGGCGCATGCGCAGTCTGCACACCGAAGAATACGATGTCATCTCTAACTGATCGCGCAATTGCACACGATACACCTCTGCGTTAGCGTTCGCCTTCCTCGCCATTCTCTCTCTATCTCCATCTTGCACTGCGCAGTTCTCTTCGACACTGGCCTCGCTGTACTGTCTGATTTTTTTCGTATGGTGCGGCATCCTTTAGTCGTCTGAGCACTCTTGTTTATTTACTTTTTTTCCCTTCATTTCCTCCCCGAGTGTCGGGACCGCCCAACTTCCGGTCTCGCGCTCACGTCGAAATTACCGCGTATACGCACAAAAAAGCACGGTGCGTCGCGGATCTTATACGCAGTGCCCTCTGCATCTCCTCCTCGCAGTCTTCGTGCCCTCCCCAGCCTTCCTCCTCCGTGTAAATAATAAAGAAGTTAGGTCAGAAAGAAGGAACATCGTGAGCCTGGCGAACAAGAAATAAACAAATAAATGTGTACGAGATGTGGAGGAGCGCAGAGAGAGGGTCCCTTTGCCGTGCGTTTCAAGGTTCCGCCATTATTTGAATCGGTGGCGTGTCTCTCTCTATTTTTCCTGGTTTTGGATCATTTATTTACCCGCGACTCGAGAAGACAGAGATGTGTTTGGAAGGGGGAGGGAGGGGGGGATTCCTCACGACTCCATCGTTTCCTCTCGACCGGCTCCTTTCTTACAACTTTCCGGTGTTTATTTTGCTTCGGCGCCCTTTACCAAAGTGATAAATCTAAAAAAAAAGTAAGTTCTCGCGGTTTCTTCTCGTCGCAGGATTGAGACTCGTCCCTCTTTTTAGTTTTCTATTCGCCGACCGTGCCAGAGTTCCAACGCTATGGCGAGAGGGGAACATTCAGCGGGGGGGGGGGGGGAGCGTTGATTTTACCGCTTTGCCATCGTTATTTCCGAGGCCTCGACACTCGGTTTATCGCAGTTTCGTACCGTTTCGTTTCTCTTTCTTATACGTTGTCTCCCCAGCGAAAGATTGTATGTCCTCGTTTTTTTTTCTTAGTCGTTGGTTTCCTT
This sequence comes from Dermacentor variabilis, assembly GCF_050947875.1. Taxonomy (NCBI): domain Eukaryota; kingdom Metazoa; phylum Arthropoda; class Arachnida; order Ixodida; family Ixodidae; genus Dermacentor; species Dermacentor variabilis. Next base: position 149,742,286 of record NC_134572.1, read on the forward strand.
CCTCCTTTGCCTTTCGTGACATTTGGCTTTGCGTTTCTCATCTCGAGTCTCGGTAGAACGTTCCGTCTACTTAAGGGTCACCGAAGAACAAAGCGGATCAGTCGTGGTTGTAAGTTAAACCAAAGGTCGGTGGGCGTTGGGTGCCCGCGGCGAAACCACGCACGAGGCAGTACAGTGGGACCTAAGTTCGCCATCTTTTAATGCCGGAGAAACGCAGAAGAAAGCTTCTAAGTATTTACGAAAAACTGGCGAAGATCGATGAAAAGGGGGCAGCTGGAGTGCACAAATATCTGCACCTCAAAAGCGTGGACACGAAATGGAGGAAAAGGTCAAGAAAGTTGGCAGTCCGAGGGTGTCATTGGAAATGCAAGTAGACAAACCGGATGTCATGGAAAAGAAAGTGAGAGAAACAGAGATGGTAAACTTGGTGCAAGGAATTGGAAAAAAAAAAAAAAACAAGGAAGTCAGACGGAGTTTTCCAAACACGGGGAAAAAAAGAAAAAAAGAAAAAAAAATGAAAGTGGGAAAAGATATATGGGATGACACAAAGACCAGCAACTTGCTATTTGGGGCCCGAGCTTGCTGCTTGAGGTCAAAAACATAACGGGGCAAATATTCGCAACGTGATGATGTATACTGTACAAAAAGTGCGGAGATGAGTAGGCACGTTAATTGGAATGCCAAGATGTTCGTCCACTCTGAACCGTATAGAATGTCGACATTTCTAAGAGCTGGGATTCCAAGTGATTCAGAGCGTTAGCGAGAGCAGCTGCAGCAGTAGCAGAGCGGCGGCGGCCCATAATTATCGAGGAAATCGCGCGTTTGAACCGTTCATAAAGTCTCGATAAAAAGCCTGTAGTTAACAAACACAGCAGAAGCGTCTTCCTTCTAGTGTTTCGCCTCGGGCCGAGAGCGTCCTTTCCCGCGCACTGTATTATTCCAGTGGATTAAAGGGGAAGTAAAAGAAGTAAAGAAGAAGTAAAAAACAAGCATGCATTCTGTATTTGTAAATTGCCCTTCACACAATACCAAGAACCACCACTTTTTCCGCAAGAAGACGCTTGGTAAGCGAGAGAAAGCGCAAAAAAAAAAAAAAACGAAATCCAGGTCGCGACGCATCTTCGAAGTTCCCCCACCACATCACTGTGGCGTCATGTATTCGGATGGTGTCTTCTTGGGCTTACTTAATTACTTCGCTGTAGAGATTCACTTTTGTTCTAAAGGAACCAATATATTAAAACATGCCAAGTTTCATGAACTATTGTACTTTGGAATCCCTGACGTCACGCTGACGTACCGGCGTCGGGTTTTTGGCGCGAGTTTCATATGCTGTCAATCTGGCCTTCATTTTTCTCATCTAATAATCGACCTATTATTCTGAAACTACCGCCTGCGGGATTCTCAAACAATTATTTATCAGTTTAAACTGATTCATAGTTTTACTTCAAAGTCGGGAAATAGAGAACGAGAACGGATGGTTTAGTTATCGCCCTGCCGTCAGTCTCTTCCTCTCTCGTCAGTCTTCGCTTCCACTAGCACTATGCCTATACTCCGTTCCATACAATAGCAGTCAGCGCTGTGGGGACTTCTTGCAGTGGTTTCGTTCTCACTTGGACATAGTTCGATGTTTTTTTCGCCGCACTTAGGCGCAGCTGTTGTTCATATAGACTCAGTATTGAATGAAACAAGATTTTATCCTTAGAAACCAACACACTATGGTACACAGCTGTAAATGCGTTGTTTTAGATCATTCTTATTTTTGTTGTTTCCGTTTTTGTTTCAATTTTATTTGCAACCCTTTGTGAGGAGCCTCACGTACATGGACGGAACGCGCGGAGTTGTAAATTTTCTTGACCGAACTTGTTGCGTAGCTTCCACAGCGTTGACTGCTATGTATGGAACGGAGTATAGTCTCAGGCCTTACATGACGTCCGAGATTTGCGCGCGCCGTCAGAACCAGCCGGTGCGCGCACATCTCGGAGACCGTAGGCCCAACCAATTATAGTCGGATACAACTCGAGTCTGCAGTGAAGCCCCGCCCACGCCCTCATTACCGCCAGCCACTGTTCCTCCGCGAGGCTACAAATAGTTCGCACTTCAAACTTTCCCTTTTACCTAAATAAGGTAGTAACCGCAAAAATAATATTATAAGCGCGTAATTTTCTACGTTTTCACTCGTCTATTAAGGGAAACAGTGAAAGCCTGATTCTTTATTAACTGAAATAAAGCGCATGCTTCGCTGCAACTTCTTATTGTCGAGTTTCACTTCACTTGGCAGTGAAGTTTTATGAGTAAAACGGGGTCAGCAGTGAAATTAACTGTACCGCGGACTTTCTTAAAGAGTGAAATGCTCAGACTACATACACTTCGTCCATGTCCTTTGCACATCTCATCGCTTCCGCCAATGAAACGATTCTTCAAGAACAGCAGACGCTCCGGAGGTATCAAATACGACGCCATTTTGAAATGGCCGCACGACGACGATTTTGTTTCCTTCTGTGATTGGCTGGCGGAGTAACGACCCCGCGCGGTCCGTGTGTCTTGGTTGCCAACTGCTGTTACTTTAAGTTGTATCCAACTGTAGTCCCGATTATTCGCTCCTCGGAGGCGCTGGTTTGGGGAACTAGAACTAATGCACATGCGTCCAGGTTCATGGGCTCTGTTTAGCAGTAGTGCTACTTGCCAATTCTTGCGTCTGACATATTGTGTATATCGTATTATTCTTTCGGAATGCATTCTTCATGTTCATAGCACAGCTCATTGCCATAATCTTATTTCATGTAGGTTTTATGCTCTCTACAACGACTATTTTTAGGCCCCTTACGTCTCATCTACTTCTCAGAATGCATCGCTCCGCTGCGAACTCACTAGCACTGGCTGGCGCTCTTTGGCCATACCTGGCCCTTGCGCCACTAAACAACACACATTCAATTTTTCTTCTTTCTTTTTCTGACTCTGGGCGCTACGGCGTATCACCGCGGCTGCTCAAGCTGCAGCGGGCCAGTGCAACTGGTTCCTTTGCAACGCGTGCTTGGAGGCGTGGGTTGAACGTGTAATTAATGCCGGCCCGCTGAGAGAGAGGGAGAGCGAAAGTTGGCTGCGTGAAATCCTCCGGGGCAACGCTTCGAAGGGAGCGTGGGAGTGCGGCGGAAAGTTAGTTTTGCGGAAGACCTCGTAGCGGGGCTGCTCTTCTTCCTCGAGCGATCTGCGTATGGGCGTGCTTTGCGGAACGCGATGATGATGACTCGATATGAATCTGCGGGAACGAGGACACAGGCTCTGCGAGGCGCAAAGGAGGCGTTCCCGCTGTGCACGGCGCGTTCTCGCCTGCCGGGGCGCCCTGGCAAATGTTATGACAAATGGCGGAGCGGAGGCGCTCACATAACGGACGCGCGGCTCGGCGCTCATGACGAAGCGGTTTTTCGACACGAGCGCTTTGTCTTGTGTTGGGTGTCTTTTGAAAATTCTAAAGCGGCTCCGCTCGGCCTGCCTTACGCTGGAGCCAAGGGCCCCGTGGTCCAGCTATAGAGAAGAGAACCAGAACGAGAGCGCTCGTCCATTGACCGCCTCGGATCGCCCTCCGCGCGACGCCAGCTGCATGTGTGGGTCGAGAGCTGCGTGTGCGTGAACCCGATGAAGTCGACTCGGGTCGGCTAGTCGGCCAGAAAACCGATCGTCGTCTACCTTTAGGCTGGTCGGGTCGAGCGAGCACCGAGGCGATTTCAGTGTCAGACTGCCTGCGAGTGGTGGGTTGACCCGTTCAGCCCGCTTGCCTGAGACGCACGTGAGCGCGGTCCGGTTGGGCCAGCTCGACTTCTGACTCGACACACTCGTATTAAATTCGTGTAAGCGAAGCTACAGAAGGGTTAGTAGCGTACAGTGATTGAGCTCTCCACGTTTCTCCGGGGCACGCGAACAGCTTCTGTTAAAGATTGGTTGATGCCAGCTGTAACGTTCGCTTGTACTGCACGTAATTGGTTAGACGGGAGTACGCCTTCCGTGACTACGTGCGCGGTGGTGTTTGTTTCTGAAAGGCGCCGTTGCACTCGCAGGTTCGGTGTTCTGGGGATGTTGAGTAAGTGGAGGTTCCTGTGCGTGGTCATCTACGTAAAGAGCACGCAAACTCGAGACTCGTGGGCCAAGCTGAGCCGATTCTTTGCTGTCTTGTCGCGTTCTCTTACGGGGTTCGTTAACGAGCTGTGAGAGCACAAAAGCACGCCAACACTGTGTTTGTAGCCTTGCGAATTGTTTCTTCGTTTGACGGAGAGTCACGTCACTCTCCGCAGATGCAGCTAAGGCTATTTTAACGATGCGGTGACAAAACGTTGTGTACTTGCACGGGGATTATAACGAGATAAAGAGAGATTAAGAAAAAAAAGAAGGTGGGGGGGGGGGGGAGAACCAGGAAGGCGTTTTCCTTACAGTGGTTCACACAGGCCCCTGGATCGCAAAAAGCAAAGTAATATGTCTGCGGTATTCGGCTTTCACGTTGACTACCGTCGATATTGTGAACATTGTCAGGTTTACACTGTGCAGTTCGTTGAATTCGCTAGAAAATACGGACCATGATGAGCTGCGATGGAACCCATCCTGAAAGAGTGAACTCGGGTGTCTTTTCTAGCTCTATGGCCTGCGTTGCGTTGACGCATCTCTGTTAGGCAGTGGTACTCCAGGAGCGATGATCCGCGATAGACGTGGCGCCGGCCACTGATATCCTTCTCCCCACCTCCTCCTCCCTAGCGATCGTGGAACAGGTGGCCCGGCTCGCCCTGCTGCCCCCCCTCTCCCGTTCGCGGAGGGAGTGGGGCCGACATGCTGGGGGCTTTTAGTGCGACGACTGCGAGTGTCCAACCCCTCTCCCTCGGTTTCGTGTCATTGTTGGTCGCCGCGTGTGTGCCAGCAGGGATGGAGGAGCGTGCGTGGCGACGCGTAATCGGACGGCCGCTGCGGATCCATCCGGCAAATTTCCGCGCGCGCACTTCCTCGTTCGTTTTCTCCCCCACACCCTGCGCTCTCTCGGTGTTCACTTTTGGGGGAAGAACAGTGGTGGGCTGCTGCTCTTTGCGGGCGGCACTTTTGTGTAGCCGGCCTCGGGCTCCCCTCGTCGCTGCTCGGCGTCGGCCGTCCCTTGTTTTCTGATCCCCTCTTTCTATCGGAACGACCCCACCCCCCTTCCTCCCTCTACTCCAATCCACTCCACTCCACCTTAGGCGGCGGCAGTCACCCGCCCTCGCTTTATTTAATTCCGCGCAGTTTTTAGGCCCCAAAGCTCGTCCCCCCCGCGTGCTCTTGCAGCGCCGGCGGCGGTATAAATAGCGGGGAAGCCTCGCTCTTTTCATATTGAGCCTCGCTCGTCGCGCGAGAGGACGTAGAGCGAGCGATTCCCCTCCCCCTCTCTCTCTCCCTCCCTAATTTCCATGAGCGTTCTGCTCGTCTAGACGAGGCGAGAAGCCTTGCCTCCTCCCATCGCCGCTTCTGGGTGCGTGCGTGCTCGGCCCCGCCGTGATTCGATATTTTTCAATGAGAAAAGCGTGATTTCGTGGGCGTAGTGCAGGAATAAAACCGGCAGAAGGGGCGGGGAGGGGGTTTGCGTATAAGCACCACCGGGCACACACACACGCACCCGCGGCGCCGCTTCCCCTCCTCCTCTCCTGTTATATGCGCCCGAGTGCGAGCTACGCTCGCTTGCAGGGATTGACCTCGCGGCTAGTGAAGAGCTCTCGCGCGAGCTTTGGGATTTCGGTTCGCTCGCTTTTTCGCTGGTTCCCCGGGGCTCGTACTTTTCAGCGGTGTAGGGCGGGGGGGGGGGGGGGCGGTCTCTCAGTTCATGATGGCCTTCTTTTCTTTCGGCCCGTAAGCACTAGAGCGCCGAGCCGGCTCGGTGTTGGGCCCCGTGCTCGTTGGAGCGGCGAGAACCTCTCTCTCCCTCTGCTCGGTGCCTAGCCGGTTGGGTTATTACTTCGCTTTCGCTTTTTGCATTATTTTTTCGCGAGGTGCTCGTTGTGATCTCTCTCTGCGGGGGCGCCGCTTATACACGCGCGCGCGCGCTTTTTGATGTCTCGGCGTGCGGTGCGTGTCTGCGGCTCGCCGGTTTTTCTTTCCGGGGAGCTGCGCAGAATGGGCCCTCGTTATTCCGGCCCCTTGTCTGCTTCCCCCCTCCCCCGGCCCTCGCGCCTTTTCTCCCGCACCTCGATGTGCTCTAACTGCGTGAAACGTGCTTCACCCCCCTCCCTCCCTCTTGTCTTTCGCCTCGGCGTCATTCGCTTCGCGGTGTGTTTTACTGGGAGGGTCGGGACCGCCGGTTGCGTACTCGCGCACACGGACGTGTAGTTAGGGCCGGTGCCTATATGCAGGGCGCGCTCCCTGCGGACGAAAAGAGAGAGAGGGAGGAGAGGTCTACGTCGGCTTTTGCTTTGATGTGTTCTGAGGCTCCTCCACGCGTTCTTTAATATAGCCATCTATGGATGACGTCGCTGAATGGCCCCGCGGTGCGTAATGCGTCTGAGGCCGAGCCAGCGTGACGTCCCTTCTCTCCTCCCCAACCGGCACACCACCACCACCGTTCGTTGTGCGCACCGTAGTGGTTTTCGCTCTCGGTGCACTCACCCGGTTACGCGAGTGTCCCCCCCCATCCCCTTCTCCGTTTGCCCATTTCCGTTGTTTCTTACACTGCTACGTACTTGCCCCGCTCCGCGTTATTTATCGTGCAGAACTCGTGCCGTTCTTCCCGCTTTCGTCTCCGCCGTTTGGGTCGGCCGCTGCATTCGGAAGGTGACGTCACCTTTGTAAGTCATCTCCTCCGCTGATGTTGGTCGCGCGGGCCCCTCGCGCGCGTTGGATTAGGGCGAGGCGGCGTACGGTTAACGCCACCGTGAGAGATCGCTTGTACCACTGGAGCTGTTGGCGTCTTTTTTTTTATCTGCGTTGTTTTTCTTCTCTTTTTCTTTCTTTTTGTCGTGGTATTCGTCGCGCTCGCGACTATTCCGATGCAAACTTTCGAATTTGCGCAGGTTTGCATTAGTCCAACTTACTGTGGTTGTTCAATTCAACTAGAAGTCCTCCCTCACGCGTTATGTGTCCGTTTTCACGGTGTTTGCGCTCCGCTACTAAGTCATGGGAAAGAGAGAGAGAAAAAAAGAACATATGTCTTTGTTTTGTGCAGCTAACCTTGCCGAGTCGCATTGCATTGCGAGTGAACTGTGAGATCCTATCCCCGGTACTGTCTTCCAAGACTCTCGGTAGCGATTGTTCCGCGGTTAGTGTTTATAGATGGGTTGCGCGATACGGCGGGTGAACTCACAAGTAAAGGTGACGATCGACAGGCGCTACGCGTTTCACCACGGTTGGCACTCTGTGCTTTTTCCGCGTTCGCTTCGCAGCGTTCGAAATCCGGACTTTTCGATCACGTTTTGAGTCTGCCGCCACCGTTCGCGTATTCAGGAGGTGACGCGCGTGAGGGGTTTGCAGAAAGAAGAAACAAAGAAACAAATCCGAATCCACCTGCGCGGAGTCCCGAGGTAGCTGGTGCGCTGAACCATAGTCTGCGGCGCTGTGGCGCCGTGTCTGTTCCCGGCCTTGCGTACGAGGAAAGAAAAAAAAAAGAAAAAAATTGTGCTGGTAAAGCAGAATACAAAGAGATCGATGGCGGTCGAGTGCAAGCGGCTTGTTGAACCGGAGCGCGCGACGCTTCGCTCGACGACACCGGTACGCGCAGGTGCGTTTTAGGAGGAAAGTGGGAGTCCCCCGCTCCGGGCGCCAGCCCTGATAGTGTGACGTACGCGTGCTTTTTTTTTTGTGTATACTTGTTTCCTACACGTATTTCAGGATTCCACAAAAAAGAAAAGGAGAAAAAAAGAACAGAGAGACTTGTACCACGAATTATCACCGCCGTGCTTTTTGGTCCTCGTTATTTTCATTTTTTTTTTAGTTCTTTGTGTGGTTGTTTTAGAATGAAACATTGAGCGATAGCTAGTGGCGAGTGCGTTTATTGCACTACTCCTGGGGCCGAATTCGCGAAGCTTTTCGTTCGTATGTGCTCATTGCCATTGGCTCCCAGCCTTCGGGACGTGCTTCATATTGTGTGCCATCCTTGTGACTTCGTTACGTGTTGTATTCTGGGAGGCGTTCCAGAGATGCGGTGTCTCAAATGACATGCATGGACGCCGATGCAGATGAGATGCCATGGGCCGTCGATAACGATGAGGAAGTTTCGTGTGGCGACGATGAGTGATATGATCGAGCCGGCGTGGCATTATGATGGAATACTTTTTGTCTTTCTTCGAAGTGAAAACAAACCATCATTACCTCCTCTCTCTCTCTCTCTGTCTTTTACTATTAAGAGCTAGTAGTCAACACAGTCAGTGCCACTGCATTCTTTGTTCTTGCATGAAAATCGTGTGCGCGTTTAATGGACGATGCAATTATGTTCGAGTTAGCCATTCGTGTCCGCCTTGTGGACACTACGGCGAAACGCTTGAACACTTGCTGTTAAAATGCCCAGCTTTCAACAGTTGTCGCTCTGGGCCGCTGTGCACGTTCCAGCAACTTAATAATATTGTACGAACCGCGCTCAATGATTTCTTGTTTCCGAAAGGTCGTACTTCGCAACTCGGCGCGAGGCTCACAAATCTGTGCCTCTCGAACACGTCACGTGGCTGGACCTTCGCAATGCCCGCACTCTGGGTGTGAATCGGTGTGATGTGCTGTAGTGGGCTTTCGTTTTTCTTTTAATGCGGACACCGCATGCGTATTTTTGCCGTCGGTGTCGCCGTGATGTACCGTATAAAATACAAGGTCGATATCACCGTCGCCGCGCGCCGAATGCTGTATGTGCGAGTGAAAGCTTGCGAGGGGGAACTGACGACCGCGGCTCAATCTTGGGCGCGCAAGGGAGGAAAGTGGAGAGGGAACGCGCCATCTTTCGTCGCACGCGAGGCGCCGTGGGGAGAGTAAGCGTGGCTGAGACTGCGTACTCTGGCTACTCTGGCTGAGACTGCGTATTGCGCGGCCGCGCGTTCCGCATCTTGAAAGCGATATGCGTTGGGGGCAGAGTCTAGGTGCGCCGGTGGCTCATCCCTTTGTGCGTGTTGTGTTCTCGCCGCTCAGTATGCTTTGAACCGATAGACAGCACGATGGTCACTTTGCGCGCTGCTGCTGCTGCGCGTCACCTCACGCCAATGTTTTGACAGCGAGTGTGCGTGGTCATCGAGTGTGATGTGTTCATGTTTGCCTGTGCGCTATGACACCAGGCTTGTTCATGTTTACAAGTTTATACGGACGATAAAACTACTATCCTTACTTCGTATAGCAGTCCACTAATTTGCTATCGCAATCGGTACTTCGCTTTTCATGCGAAACTGCGACTTTCTTTTGCGTCTTTTCTCGTTCTCCCATTTAAATGCGGAACATTTCTTCGCGAACATTTGCCACTTTGACAGTATGTAACCAGCCGCCTACGTCTCTTTGCTCTCATGGTCGTTTCGCTAACTTGGTATGTACCAAATTGGCATAGTATGACACTAGTGTATTGCGAAATAAATGATCGGTCATGGCATGAATGTCATGACATGCCTGTTTGTAGGTCATAAAACAGCTGCCTACATCTTGGCGCTCTCATGGTCGTTACGTTAACTTGGTAGGCTCCCCCGCACACTGCTTCGCATAGCATCGATTCCCACAGGGCGTGGGTTCTGCCGGTTTTTTTTTTTTCTCCTCTTCAAACGGGTGGGCGTGGTGAAACAATTGCTAGCTCGCTTCGTAATTTGTTTGCATGATTAATAATAATTAGAATAGAGTAAGTACAGTGTATTTGCTGATACCTTTAGGATTGAATTACAATCTACGCCCACAAAACCTCACCGCGCCTGGTCGTATTTGCGTCTGCGCTACAAAACATAGTTCGCGAGAGGCGCCGGTATTGAAAGCAGCTCACCTCCACCATGACGTCGCAGTAATAATGCGCGAACGTCGGCGCCTCTATAACAATTCTCTCTTGACTTGGGCGGCTGTGCACTTGTCACTGCATTCCTAGGCTGCCACCTATAGGTATAGCCTAAAACATGGCGGATCTTGACGTGTTTCCGACTCCGCAACCACTTCTGGTACATGCGGGCCACAAAAGCATAGCCTTCGAGATCTGTTTCTTGTTACTCGGAGAAAACCGCCGCTGCATCATCAGCCGAGCTCGTAAGGACACGTAAACATGTCACGTCGGGGAACAAGTGCGAAACACGTGGTTTGTGTTGAAGGCGAGCGAGTCGCAGCTTTTGTTTCTGTTTATTAGGATAACTTTTTTTTTTTTAATTCGGGGTTCCGCATGCGCTGTTGCTTGCTTCGTTGCTAGTCGCGGAAATGGATAATAGGGCGGGTCTTTGACCTGTGCGCCCGTGTCCTACGCGTCGCTTGCCGTGCGTTGCATCTGTTTCCAACACAATTATGCGTGGAGGATGCGTATCAAGGCACGGTAATGGGCGAAGGATGGGGCTTTTGACGCACTCGAGAGGAGAGTCTCATTGCGGTACGTTGCGCAGTTTTGTGAAACGATAGTGCTGAAGGAGGCCGGCGATCGTTATCAGCTATATTGGTAGCTGTTTAGTTATATAGACTATTGATTATCGCGCCTAAGCCTGGCGAGTAACACCAGAGTGTCTTCTACGATCAGGGAAATTTGGAAATTTCTGGGATTTGGCCAGTTCCGGACAAATTGAGGGGTGGTGGGGGGAAGTGACTGGGGATTTTGCAACTTACGCAACTTGCAGATAATTCTGCCCTTTGCTGGGTTTGCGAGTGTGAGCCTCGCTGTGTGACTGGTATTCTACGAAAAACGTGATTCAGTCAAATGTCGCACTGCATCCCACCTGATTTGCCGTTTGATGGTAGTTAGTGGTTGTAAATGGGGCTGACGTAGTAACTTGTAAAAGCTGTAAACCCATCTTGCTTTGTGTCTGAATCTCCTACATGTCAGTCTGCCAAATAATTTTCATAAAAGAACAGCCGGGGTTAGCTTGAAAACAAAATGGGGGGGGGGGGTGATCTGAGAATGCCTGCGTAGTAGACATTCTGGAAATTAGCTTCAGCCTCGTTATCTGGGAAGTTCTGAAAACCGACGTAAGAAGTTAATTACCCGGTGTAGCTGAGGGGTCTGTTAAGGAGAGCTACAGGGAATTCTGTTACGTTTCACCAAAGTATTGGGCAACGCTTTGCGGTACCTGTAGTAATAAAACATTTCGTGAGAGAAGCGAGATGTATATAATGAAAAAGAGGAGTGGATTAAGACGGATTGTGATCGCGTCGCTGTCGAAAGGTTACAGGCCGGCGTTGAAAGTGCGATAGAGCGATAGGAAATTAACGTTAACCATACCGCGTTTCGCAGGGTGGCTTTGCAAAAAAAAAAAAAAAAAAGATGACAAAGCAAATAAGTTTAAAAGATAACTAACTATGCATGTTCGACTTTTGTAAGTTGTGTGTGTGTGTGTTTCAGAGAGGAAGGATTGAGTAAAGAAGGGCACTATTTGCATTCACACAACAGGGCGCGACTCGATAAAAGTTGTGCGAAATGCAAGAACAATCGTGTAATCCGGTCTATGTGCACGGAAGACCCGCAGGTGGTCGAAATTAATCCGGAGTTCTCCCCCCCCCCTCCCCTCTACAGCTTGTCTCATAATCATATCGTGGTTGTTTTAGCGCGCAGAACCCCAGATTTATTTTCAATTTATTTTTTTTTTCGTTCGAAACGCTGAAAGCAAGTGTGCAATATAATGTACAAGGGGTCACAGGGGAGGAAACCACAGCTCGCGTGGGCTCGCCAATTCTCGCCGCTATCGGAACCGGAAATCGGCATCCGCCGTCGCGGAGCCGCTTCTTTTCGCCGGTCCTCCATTGGGCGAGGAAGAAGATGCTCGGGCCGCCCACTGCTTTCTGCGGGCTTCCGCCGTCGGCCACCGCCACAGCCGGTCGGTGACAACGGTGCTGCTCTCCGTACTCGGATCGTGTGGGAGGGATGGTCGCCGAATCGAACGAGCTTTTTTATTTTTGCACGCGCGGAGACCTCGTTCGTACCTACCTCTTTCCGAAGTTGTACGGCCGGTGGGCGTATCTGGCGCGTAACGGTGCGGTCCGCCCGCTTTCAGAGACCCGGCGGAGCATCTGATGTCGCTGCCGCCGCCCGAGGTTGCGCGAATCTTTCCTCTAACTGAGCCTTCGCAATGGTTATACGAGAGCGCTGCTCACTCTCTCTCTCTCTCTCTCGCGTGCTTCCCGCGGGCGGAGTCGTGCGCGCGTGGAATCGGAAAGCGCTTTCACGCGGCTGCAAGTGCCCTCGCCAGGTATTTCGAGCGGTCGCAGGTACGGCGTGTTTCTTCTTTAAATATATTTAATGGCAAAAAGTCTGGTCTCCACGTTGTCAATTTGGCGTCGCATTGGAAAAGAGGGAATCTGATTATTGCTCTCTATTATTATTATTATTATTATTATTATTATTATTATTATTATTATTGTTGTTGTTGTTGTTGTTGTTGTTGTTGTTGAAGAAGATATAGTGTACTTGTGCCGGAAGCTTGCTGCGTCATTCGTGGCCTCAACTCTTCGTGACCGTACAAAACAGGGAGAATGTCTTGATAAATAAATGAAAAAAAAATCGTGCGGTCTTACATTCAGAAACTGCGCAGTCGGCTGTAACTGTAGACTTGGGTCCATTGGTTCTACGAGTATTTGTCCGCGACCGCCGCTTGAACGGTAAGCGCACCTGGTTGAATCAGCTGGGTATCACTTGCCATTTTATCGCGCCGTTGCAGCACTGTGGATACCTCCTGCCGTTACGGCTATACCGGCTTGGTGCGTTACCCTGAGCCATTTGTGTTTTAGCATAGCGGTAGGGCTGTGCTTTCCAAAACAGACTTTTTACGGTGCCCGGCTGTTTTACTAAGCTTTACTACCTCGGCAGTTAAAAAAAAGAAAACACTCCTCCCTTTACGCACTGAACGAGCTATGCGGACGCCTTTCACTGCAGTAATAACCTTGCGGGCAACTTTCTGTGTGTACGCTTTCCAAAACGCGCTAATTGGAAGGTTATTATAAATATAACGCGCGCAACCGCCGCGGTGTATTTGGATTTAAGTGGTGTCGTCTACTCTGCAGAACCTAAATCATCAACGTTTTCGTTCGTGCGCAGGGCCGATATCGTCCGCTAAAGTCGGGACTTCGCGTTTCCCAAAACTGCCTAATGAAATGGAAGCGGCCATCGGGCTGCGGGGTGCGCTGGTATCCGCTGGAAAAACAAAGGGTGGAGGGGAAATAAAGAAAGGAAGAAAAGGAAGCCCTAAAAACAGGGTGAAAGCAGATGCGAGCGTAGTGGCCTCGTTAATTTTGCGGTGGCGCCCGTAGGCGGAGCGGGCGTTGTTCTTGCGGAAGAACGAATCGAAATCGTTTGTTGCGAAGAAGCGCTTCGCGCTGGTCGCATCCGAGGCGCTCTGCTTTGCATTCATTAAAAGTGTGTGTCGGGGGGGGGGGCGAAGTCGTTGCTCGCTCCAGAAATCCCGTTACGCTACCGCGTGGGCGCCGTGTAATGCGAGGAACCCCGAGGGCGCGGGGGTCTAGCGTTCTCTGGGCACGGGTTCTCCGAGCAGGGGGGTCTCGCCGCGAAGCGAAACGCGTGAGGTGTCGGGAGCTGTTGTGTTTGAAAGCGTGCACCATTACGCGGGTGATGACGAGGTTCAAGCGCTGCGTGGGCGTCCGCCTTGTTACTGAAAATACTGCGGCCAAGCCGGTGCACGCACGTTGGTGGTGGGCGTGTGAAGCGATTTTCGGCGCGCAGTCACCGCCCTGTAATGAGAGGTGTAGGCATTTGGCGCAGCGATCGAAGCGCGAGGTGCTGAAATCGCGCTCAAGTGGAGCGAGTGTTTGTGTTGTGTGGTTTTTGTCTGCAGCGATCATTCTCTTTGTTGTGTGTGTTGTACCCATGGAATGAAAGAAACTAGGAGGGTGCGTGATGTCACTCAGCCGGCCATGGCAAGCCAACTGTTTGTGAAGCCATTCCATTATTTCTGACTGCATGCTCCTTTTGCCTTAAATAACAATAAATAAAGGGGAGAAAAAATAGAAACTGCCTAACGCTAGACGTCAGATATTCGGCATGTTGGCCAGTAATGCTTGGTTTTCGGCAGTTTTTAATCGATGCGCAGTCGTACGACTGCGACGCCTTCTCTTTGCTCGGTGTTTATAGAACCGCTTATGTGAACGTTGGTTCTGCCTGCAGTGCGGTAGAACTAGACCATACCTCGCGCTCTGACGTGACGGTCCGCGTTGGACTCAATCGTTCTGCTTCAATCGCGTTTTGCAGTGCTTACTTTTTCCTCCGTGGCTTTACCGGGTTTCGGTTGCGCCTCAAGAAGAGCTCGGTGTGGTCGAAATCAACGACTGTACGTCGCAGAACAATAGCCGAATCGGTTCTCAGTTCGATGGATTAAAAATGCTCGGGCACGCTGCCTCAATGCGAGTATATAAATGGCGATTCTGCGTCAGGCGCCTGCGTGTTGTTTTACGCCGAGGCTCGAGATCTCGCGTGCTTGTTTAAATGGCACGCACGAAGTTTGTACTAAACGCTTTGCATTTCTTGGTACGCCTTCTCGCAAGATGAGAGCTGTTTTTGTTCGTCGCGCTAGAAGACACCGACGCGATGCCTGTTCGGCTGAGCCCCTCATCCTCCCGCCATCAAATGTTCGTCGAAGCATCTTCGTTTCCCTTGTGCACGCGGCATGTTGCTGCGCTTGCCATTCACGCTTCTCGCTTATGGAACGCTTATGACAAAAAAAAAAAAAAAAAGTCGTAATTGTGGTTACGCCTTTTCTCTTTCCGCTCGGACGGCTTTTTGCCTTCGTCGTCCTTTCTTCGTTCCCTTCCTCTCGGAATGATGCAAGCGTTAAATATCGTCGAGGTTTCGCAAGCGCGTATTATACGCGTTCGTCGCATCGCAGCCCGGATAATTTAAACGCAACTCTAGCGCGAGGCCGGGCCCAGCCTTCCTTTCCGAGGGGAACGGAAGAAGCGGCAACCGCGCGAAGGAGAGAGGCGGTGTTGTCTGTCGCGGCGTGTATTATGGTGTTACAAGCGCACACGCCAAGGAGGCGATCCTCGCTGCGTCGACAGCGGCGGCGGCGGCGGCGATCGGCGCAGCAGCAGCGAAAGACAATTACGTTGCCGCAGCCGCGGAGCTTTGCTGTGTGTGCGCGCGCGAGGCGAGCCTTCTCGGGGAGGCCCCGTTGTGTTCCGGCAGGGATCCGCTGTTCTCGGTCGTTTTTTCTTTCTTCTCCTTCTATGCGGGGCCCTGCGCGACGCTGCTTGCGCGCCTGTATTTCTCGCTCGCTGGCTGCGCCAGCGATCCAGTTCATTGCCGCGGAAAATGCAGCAGCAAGCAGCGGAGGGACGAAAATGACGACGATGATGGTGACGGCGCATCTAGGACCTCTCTCCCTCGTTCCTCGTGGCTTGCCTCTGCCGCCTCGGTTGCTGCTTCGGCGGCGGCGGCGTCTTCTGCCTGGCGCTCGGCTCGGCTCTGGGCCGCGGCTTGCCTTGTTCGACTTCTTTCTTTTCTTTCTTCACTCTCATTTTTTCTCTCTCTCTCTAGGCGGTTGTAGTACGTGTTTGTTTTTTGCTGCGATCTCCTTTTTCGGAGCATTGCTGCCGGCCTCGGGACGCATCGCGCGCGAATCCCGGGCTCTGCTGCCGCCGTTCTTTTGCTCTTTTTCTTTTTGAGTGTTTTTCCTCGTCGATATTACTGTTTCCTGCAGACTCCTCTCGCGTCGTCGTCTCCTTTTTCTTGCGTCCCGTTTCTCTTTCTTTTTTTTCTCTCGTCTTCTCTGTATTTCTGCCCGAATTCCCGGGAAGGAGCGACTGTTCTTGCGCGCATCGTCTTTGCGTTTCTGTTTGCTTCGGTGTACGCGGGGTCCTCTCCGAACGCGTCAGTTGAGAGGGCATGCGGGGAAAGGGGCGGGAACACACTGCGCGATTATGTTAGGTAGGGGACGAGAGGATGCTAAATAAAGGCAAAAGTAGATAGGGAGAGATGAAGACGACAAGTACAAAAAAAAAAAAAAAGCAAGGAACAACCTAAAGGCTGGGGGACCCGAACGCGGGAGCAGGCTCGCGTCTACTACGCGCGTGGCGCTTGCCTTTTGCCCTCCCTTTCCCTCGCCGTGTTTCTCTCCCTCTTTGCTGTCGGATTTTCGTCTCCGTGCAGGCCCTCTTCCCACTCTCGTTTCGCTCACGTTGGTTATGCGGCCGCTTCTCGCGTTTTTTACCTGCATCCGGATGTCTCCTTTATTTTTCTGCCCAGCTACCCGCTATTCGCACTTCTCCCCGAATTTCGGTGCTTCCTTTATTTCGCCGACCCTGGTGTTTCACGCCGCTTTTTTTTCTTTCTTTTCTGTCTGATCGCGGTGGTCCTCTCCTCCCTCCACCGAGTGCCGCGCAGCTCCCTCCCGAAGCACTCTCATCGGGCAGAGAGGCTCGCTTGGAGCAGCGCTGTCGAGTTGGGGCGCACCGAGACGCGTCTCTCCTCCTCCCTCCCTTGGCCGTGGTTCCTCCTCTGTCCTTTCTCCACCGACGCTTCCTCCTTTCCGCCGGCTTCGGGGCGACTATTCTCCTCGCCTCTCTTTGTTTCCCCGGCAGTGGCGGAGCTCTGCTGCGCTTTCCTCCTTCTTCCTCTCCACGCGCGGTGGCGGCGGTTGCTGCAGAGAGTCAGCGAGACCTGCCGGCAGCAGCGGTAGCAGGACGCAACGCGCACGCCGACCGGGTAGTAGCGCGTGGAGGTGAGGGCGCGCGCTCTTTCCAGCTCTCTAGTGGTTCACCGCGCTGCTGCTTTTTCTTGCCGCCGTGTAGTGTAGTAATAGCGACTGGCGTGGCTGTCAGCTTGCCCGTCGTCCGTCTCCGAGTGGTTTGTGCATTCGTCGTCGTCCCTTGACTCCCCGTCGACGATATCCGGCCGCCCTTGTGTGATCGCATCCACCGCATCGCACCCGCTCTCGCTTCTTTCTTCCTCGCGTGGTGTCCGGGCGCGCGTCGCCGGCGTGGTGGTGATGCCGCGGTGATTCGGCGCTTGATGTGTTGTGCGTGCGGCGCTACCGGCCCAACGTCGTCATGTTTCCCTACGAGAGCGGCGGCGGTCAGGGCTTTCTCGAGGTCGGCGGCACTCAGGTGCACCAGCTGATGACGCCGCCCGCCGCCGCCTACCAGCACCACGGCGGCATCGTCAACGGCCACCTGCACCATGCTCAGCACCAGCCGCCGCCGCCTCCGCCGCACCAGCACCAGCACCACCATCAGATGGTGCACTATCAGGTGAGGTCTCCGCACGCGCTGTGACCACGTGGAACTATATGTATATATGATCATTCCCTGCCTGCCCGTGGCGGAGGCAAGCTGTGGAGGGGGAGCGTTATACACAAGCGAATGCCCGCACGACCCCTGTCGCTTCGTGTTGCCGTCTGCTATTTCTTTGTGCACGTTTCACGCCGCCTCCTAGGAGTTCCCGAATTTTTCGTTTACCACAGACAGGATCAAAAGTGCGCGTTCGCCTATTTCTTCATTTTCTTTTCTTTAGTTCGATGATGTCGTGGAAACGTATTACGTGTGAGAGGCACAGAAGCGCGTGTGAACACGCTGCCGTGTTTTACCCTCCACTTCAGGACGACGCAGAAGTGGGCACATCATACACGTGGTGCGCTTACCGGCGACGCTCGAACCGCTACCACTGGCTTGCCGCAAGTCCCGTGTACCCGCAGTCTAGGATGCCCTCCGTTGTCTCTTCAGCTGCGTGTAGTTTGCTGCGATAGTACTTTCATACCTTGGTAATTTGCAGTACACCTCTGCTACACGGACGCGAGCCACGCGCGAACGGAAGACGGTCTTTGCAAACGTATTGCACTTTCAACCGAATCCACGTTTGTTAAAAAGAAAGATAGTAAAGGTGTCATCGGTGAAACCTGTCACGCTTTAATCGCGCCGCGTTTTCGCCGACGCTGCCCGGGCGTCGTGTCGCTGCTGCTGCACTGTGTCTTCTTCGTACCGGCTTTCCGTGTTTTGCAGCAAAGTACATTCAGGTTTGTCCCAGCTTGCTGCTGACGGGGAAGGACGCCTGCGATGTAGTCCCGCTTTCTTTTTTTTTTTTGTCATTATTTCTCGTTACTCGGCCGTGCGCACTGTTATTGTTGCGGCAAGCCATTGTCATGCAGCCTCGATACCTGTGTGTCTCCGCCGTCCGTACCTGCGCTTCGCGACGCGTTTCGCAGTAGGGGAGGGGGTCCGTATTGCGCCTCGTATTTCACCATTGTTTGCGGCGCCTTCGTGGAAGGTCGCTGACGTTGAGGCCGCTAGCCCGCGAGTCCATTGTATTCCTTGCTTTCGAGGCGCTACTGGTCTTCGTTCTTTAGTAGGTGTGTTTTGTGAGCGCTTTAGCGGCCGGGATTTTCTCTCCCTGAGCGCGAGCGGCGTGTTTCTCGAGCCATCCGCGTGTTTACTCGTGGATGCGGTAGCGTCGCATCTGCGAAAACGGCGTTAACCCTCTCCGTA
Organism: Dermacentor variabilis; assembly: GCF_050947875.1. NCBI lineage: Eukaryota > Metazoa > Arthropoda > Arachnida > Ixodida > Ixodidae > Dermacentor > Dermacentor variabilis. Next base: position 149,760,847 of record NC_134572.1, read on the forward strand.
CCTCAGGAAATGACAAAATAAAATTGGTTCGTACCTGTTAAAACCATTGAAGCTCAAGTAAGACAATGCACAGAGAAGGTGGCTTCGTGAAATGACAAAAAGTGTATCAAATTCCCCATGGATATCCAGAAACGTGGCCACATGACGAGCTGTACTTGCTATCGGCCATGTTGGAACCAATTCCGGTGTCGATTGTTCATTCCAGGGTGGTAGCTGTGCCCTTTGAGGTGTATACTACTGTTACGTTTGGCTTACTAGCTGAAGAGCAGGAGCGCAGGGGTCATTGTGGTGTTGATATCAGACGACTTTCCACCGAGTCAAACGCAGGCACTGCGAGGCTGACAATTTCGCCACCCCTACGAGAGGACGCGTTAACTCGTAACCTCGACCACATACTGGCAGAGCGATCTGTACTTCCCATTCAACATCTTACGCTATACTACTGGTGAGCCCTGCGCACGATACTACTTTGCCATAGCCTGTAGCGAGGGAGGACTGAGGAGCTGGAATCTTTGCCGTAATTTTTTGTAAAGCCTTCGGGCTCGCGTTTCGTTCCTGGAATGGGAGAGGACTGGGGCGTGCTTAAAGGGAGAAATGCAGTCTGTGAACGAGAGTGCACGTCTAGAAAACACGAGGTGGCGGTCGCTATATTGCGAATGTCAAAACGTGTGCCAAACCGGCTATTTTTGAGGCCTGAGCCGGGATGCCCAAGAAAAAAAAAAAAAAAACTTGACAGGTATGTGCCACAGGATGAGGCATGTGTGGGCCACAACAAAAGCCCCGGGAAACGACTCGACTCATCCTAATGGCATTCAAGGTCAAGGTATCCAGCGACAGGAGGGGGCCGCCAACAGCTGCCATCACCGTTGTCGTCAATCACCAACGCCGATGTCCAGCTCGCCCGCTAACTAGTGGGCGAGCAGGTCAAGAAGTGGTTGGGGAATTTCGGGGACCGGCTTTCCTTCTGGCGGCTCGTGTTGGTGACCTCTCCCTGTCCTAGGACAACGGGGTGTAATCGCATCACCTTTTCCACGATGATGGCGGCACTTGTGCGTCGTCATTCTCCTTCTCAGCTAAGGTGGTGTGTTGCGGCGGCTGCACTCCACTGGATTGGTCAACGGTGACACGACCTGTTTCCCTAGCATGCTAGCGGGCGGGCTCTTTCGGGGCGATTTGGCGTGCTCAGACAGAACGATGTAGCTGCGTGCTTCGATGTCACTGCGCTCTGTAGTTCTTCTGCCCGTACGGGCACGCTTTCACTTGTGACTAAGTTTGCCCCGCAATCTCCCGTGTACGAGGGCGAACCAGAAAGCTTATGGCCCCTATTTTTTATTAGCCAAAATAAGGTAGATACAGGTCATTACAAATGTACGTACACCTTACACTATCTTTCTACATAGTCCACACGGCGATTCAGTCCATTTGTCCCATTGCAGCACTAAATTTGAGATGCGCCTGTAGTAGAATTGCTCCGGCTGACTGTGGAACCACCGTCGGACCAAGACATTGGCTTCATCGTTGCACGTGAATCGCTGTCCTGCCAGGAACTTCTTCAGCGGACCGAAAACGAGGAACTCACTAGGGGCGAGGTCCGGACCCTATGGTGGGTGAGACTGTATGGTGCTCAATCGAAAACGAACCATACTTCGTTGCTCCTACGCCATGGACGTGTGAAGCACAACTGACAGCAGCGCCGTGCCGCGGAGCTAGCGGCAGATAAGGCCGGGCCGCTCTGAGAAAGGTCCAGCGCCGGAAATTGGTCCACCGCTGGGAAACATGGCATTTACAGCGTTATCTGAAAAAAAAAAAAAAAACGTGGAGGGGGTTCAAGGACTCTGATTCGCCCTCTCAAACAAACCCCTTGTTCTGTTCCTTCGACCTTGCAACTCATCACCAAGCTATCAACTATCGTCAAGGGGGTACGGACGACGGCGTGGACCGGCTTGACGTTGATGTTGCTTTACCCGTTCGAACGTGTGGGCGCTGGTGCACCGCCGTAGCCGTGATAAAAAGCATTAAAACAGTAACATAACACTGTAACAAAAGAAACAAAAACTAAACAGTAAAAAGAAAGCAAAAGTCGTAGTTACCGCTATCGACTGTACGGTTCAACTTTAGTTCATGGACGTCCTCTCGCTACCCTCCGTGTGACGCCCCGCCTAGCGTAAGCGAATTGGCCACCCTTTTTTGAGGCTCACTGGTGGCGTTGGCCAAGAGCGCGACCGTCTGTGTGACGCCCGGCTCCACAACGACCGTGCCCGAACCCTAGAGGTGGGGAATGTGGCAGCGCGACTCCGAATTTATCGACGACTATCTTCACTTCTGGCAACTCGCATGCGGGTTTTCTTTGTAGCTTCCTTTCTGATGGACAATTTGTCATATCCTGTAAGTCGGCTGCCCCTGCAAGGTGATTCTCCAGTCGAAAACCTCGTTCACAGTTTAATGTTTCTCCCGTCCAGTGCAGTCTCGCCTAGGAGGCAGCGCGTGTGCAAAGGCTTTCCGCAAGTTACCCCAAAAATTTCACCTCGTCGTATTTTAACGATTCCTTTTTTTTTTCCTTTATGTTTACTTCGGAAAATGGCCTGCTTTAGGCGTCATAAATATGCGGTTACATATGCACAAACAGATTTGTTTAGATGACTTCATGCACTCAGAAAAGAGGACAGCAAGAATGACTCGCCCGTCGTCCGCGTATGATCGGCCCTTCACGCGACGAAGCATGAATGAAAACTCTACAGATGGATTTGCAGATCACAATGGGCGAGCCATTCTCTCTTCCCTGAAACACGCAGCCGGCTCTATCTAGTTAGTACTACTACTTCGTTCACAGGTTTTCCAGCATGGCTTGCAGCTATTGTTTCCTCTCGAGGGCCCATCATAAGAGTTGCGCAAAGCAGTCGGACAAGCGTCGGGGTTTACAGGTGGCTTCGAGAAGGTTAGGACGACGAAGTGAACGTAAGCGAAAGACGCATGGAGGATTAGTAGCGCGAGAGTAGAGAAGAGAGCGAACGGCGCCGAATAATGGTTTTTGCATGACCGGGTTCCTCCACATGGCGGCTGAATTTGCAAAGGAGGCACAAGGCGACTAGAATTGCTTAGACATGCGCAGTCGCTTTCAAGCGAAGACTAATCTCGAGGATGGCCCGAGGAAAGGCGTGAGATATGCCTTTTGTAATTTATTATTATTATTATTATTATTATTATTATTATTATTATTATTATTATTATTATTATTATTATTATTATTATTATTATTATTATCTTTTTGACCACGGAAGCTCCACCATCATGGCGCACGCGGTCCTTCCCAGCTGTACCTGCACAGCTTCGCAAAGTCTGTGGCCTCTTCGTCAGATCACCTCAGCTGTAGACGCTGCAGGTGCATCTCGCTGCTTCAAGCAGCCGGTGTAGCACTAGCCTCAGTCACCGCCGAGGTGGTGACCGCGGAACGCGCTGCGATTTCCCAGCTCGCGTGTGTTGCGATGCGTCCAGCGTCGGCATGACGCAGCTGGCGCCTGCAGTGACCATGCGGGTGACGTTCGCCTGGAGGGGTTTACAAGGCGAAAGAAACCGGATGTGCGGCAGGCGCAATCCGTGGTTCACCCAACTACTGCCGTGCGGATTCCTTCGCTTTATAGTACCCCTTGGGGCACCTGCTGTTCAGTTCACCTCGCGTGGCTCGGACCTGTCTCGACGCCGTTTGGGGACACCTGCTCGCAGGTGTTCACTCCGTACACCTGCGTTTTTCGTTGGCGGCGGCGCTGGGAGAGCGGTGTCTCCCCAAGAAGGTTGCAGTTGTAAAACCTCTTTGGCTCCCTCCCCTTTTCTCGTTGCGAACTGAGAGGATGTCGCGGTCGCGTCGCGCGGGTTCTGTCTGACTCGATCCGTTCACGTAAACTAAACGGCTCTCTCCTCTAACCCCGGTCTTGCGCTAGCTCGTTCCTTATTCGTTCGTGAATTTTCCTTCATCAGTCTACCTAATTGTCTGCCGTGCTTGACTGCGTTTCCCTTCCACTGGCAACCACTGATTATCTGCCCTACTGGCTTGCCCAGCTCCATTTTCTCCCTCGTAATGTCAACCATAATACCGGCTAACCGACTCCAATCCGTACCGCTGTCTCCTAATCTTACGTCTAACATTTCTCATTGCATCGCTCGTTGCGCGGTCCATAACTTGTTGTTCTCAAGCTTCCTTGTTAACCTCCAAGTTTCTTCCCGATATGCTTGCACCGGCAGAATGCAGGGATTGTATGCTTTTCTTTTCAGTGATAATGGTTGGGGCGCCGCGGCCGCCATAGTCGCCTTGGTATTGCGCTGCTAGGTTCGAGGTGGCGGGATCCAAACCCGGCCGCGGTAGCCGCATTTCGATGGGGGCGAAATGAAAAAAAAAAAGAAAAAGAAAGAAAGTTTAATGTGAGTATTTGACGTAGATAAACATACTCTGCGCAGATTCCAGAGGCTGACTTTCGGTCATGAATTCTTGTTCTCTTGCCAGGCTATTCAACATTACATTTTTCTTCTGCTATTAGGGTTTAACCCTACGCTTTCTCAGTCGTTTGTTACAATTTATCCCCAGTGTAGCTGGAGATGAATATTTCAGCTGAGATATTCGCCGTTGATCCTCACACCCGATCTTTCCCAGGCTTAACAACTGGAATACTTCTGAGCATGCAGTGAACAGCGTTGCAGGGATTGTCTCTCCTTGACTGAACCCTTCCTTGAGAGGTATTTCTCCACTTTTCTTCTGGAGAATTTAGGTAGCGGCGGAGTCATTGTATATATTTCCTAGGATATGCACGTATGTTTACCGCACTTCTTAATTATGCAATGCCTCCATCTCTGCTGGAATCTATACCGAATCAAATGCCTTTTTTTCACAATCCACGAAAGCCATTATAGCGCTCGTCATATCATAGCGTGGACAAAAGGTGCTTATGACTGAGCCCTGGCGAAGTTCACATTTCATGTTAATTGCGCCGTTCTTTTTTTTTTTTTCAGTAGCAATTACATGGCCACTTCAAGCGAATTTCTGCCGTCGGCGTCGCCGTGAGATTCCTTATATATTTGGGTGTATGTAGGCTATATGATATGCGGTATATGCATGTTATATTGGCACACCATTCTATCACTCAAATTGCTCGTACCAGGTCTTACATTCTTGACAAAGTTATTCCTCAGAATTTCGCAGATGGCAGCCCATAAACGAATGTCACGAAACAAAACACAGATATCGCGTGCCTTTTATCTTACGTTTTCTCAGACTTAAATATTAAGTGCGCGAAACAATAGAGATTTTCGGATTAGGGGACGCAAGCGGCGTGCGTACGCGGGAACTGAGGGCCGCGGTACTGCGCAGACGCAGACGTAGGGGTCTGCGCATGCGCAGTACCGGGGCCCCTAGTTCTTGCGTACGTAAGCCGCTTGCGTCCCCTAATATAAAACTCGCAAACAACAGTGCTCGACCCTGAAAGGGATGTAATAATATTGTTGCGGCTGTGCACTATCTCCGGGATCGGCCCAGGAGCGAGGTTCTTTACATACCCGATACGGAAAAGCGGCACTACAGTCGCTAAGGCGTTGGTTTTAATTAGAGAGCTTTAGAATAGGGGCCCCAAAGAAATAGCATCGAAGCCACTGCGCATGCGCGAGACGCAAACTGCGTTTGGGTTTTGCGTTGGGAACGCTATTTCACCGATTTAGCGGGAGCTCAAATAGCGTTCCCAAAAGCTTTGCGTCAAAAAACATGGCGGCACCCATCGAAGCGACGGCTCTAACCTAGCACCAAACTGGGTTTGATTCGCGGTAACGCGTGAAGTTCGCAAGCTAGGAGAAGTGACTGCAGTTATGGCTTTCTCTCAACTAGCGTGTGTTATAAAGATTGATTCATTAGACGCCGCTGATTCCGAATTCGAGTGTGGATTTTATGGCTCGTAGGCCTAACACGGCTAAGCTTGGCTGGTGAAGGCACGTAAAGTTGGTTTTGTTGCTCAAAACTAAGCACAACTAATTGTTTGCTGCTTGAAGAATAACCTCCATATTGTAAAAAAAACGCGAGTACACGAAAGTCAAAATTAATATTCATATCATAAAATGGTATATTTTATTTAATTATTTTTAATCGTTTTTCTTAGACGCCGTAGTGGCGCTGTCAGCGCAAGACGCTATCCGCAAACGCAAAGCCCTATTCTAAAGCTCTTCACTCCTGCGTGCCCCAATCCTAACAACCGCAATGCTCTTTGGAGCCCCAAAATATTGGGGCCCCTATTCTAAAACTCTCTATTAAGTACACGTAAACGAAATTGCCCGATGGCAGAATTTAAACAGAGGAAGCTTAGCGCAACAGTCAGTTTTTTTTTTTTTTTTACTTACGTTTACTTCAGTTCATACTGCCACTACAGCCACGAGTCTTGCACTTCGTGTAATATTAAGTTAGCCAAGTGGCCTCGCTTCACGAACTGCCAGGAGGATGACAGTTGACAAATGCCCGCTGCAGTGAGCAGGAAAAAAAAAAAAAAAGTACTATAAAACACATTAGCTTGGCACGGGCTTTTTGTTGGGCAAGCATGATGTATTAGCAGCATCTATTAGTTGCCCATTACCGAGTCATGCGTACAGTGTACGATGTGGTATAAATGTTTTATAGACCGAGTGTACAATTGGCGTTCTCGCTCGTCCGTCATTTTTTCTGACTGAGCGAATGGATCGTCGACCTCTGTAGCACTTTCCCCCCTCCCTTTCCTTCTATATTGAAGCGATGCGTGCTGCTCTAGCGGATGGTACAGGTGCCGCACGCAGCTTCTGATTAACCTTATATAATCCCCGTGCCCCGGAACCGGTTGTGACGTCACTCATCGAGTGACACCGCCGCCATGCCGATGCGTAGCTGCCGCGGGAGACGCGGCCGCTGATGCTGCTGTCATAAACGTCGTGCTGGTGTGAGCTGCGGGGTTTTAGCGCGGCCATCAAACAAACGCGCGCTGTCGCAAGCGTTTCCGCTGCGGCCTCGCATTCGGTGAAGAAGCGAGTAGCGAGCGCGCACTCGTTGCCGTGCTCGTCCGCTTTCACCGGAGCACCGTCACGTGACCACGTGAAACTGTTGGCGACTGCGCGGTTGCAGCTGCACTGACTGGCGCGCCGTGTTAACCACGCGTAGTCTTGACAAGTCAGGTGCCGGATCGCATGTGTGCGCGTGATTGATGCGTGACTAACCGTTAGGCGGCTGCGTGTCGTCGTATTGTGTGGGACGAGGGAGAGCGCTAATTAATACTTCGGCAACTTTTGAATGAAAAGAAAACATTAGAAGGAAGTAAGTTAAGCGGCTTTGAGGCTCTTTAACGGAGAAATGGCGTTAGTGAAGTGTTTGACGTTACGCTATGACGGGAATGTCACAACGTCTGGCAAGTATTGCGCAACTGCTTGCCAGTGAGAATAAGCCCATGCCACATAGTAAGTACGTGTCACATTCGTAAGCGCCGTGGAAGATGCGAATATCTTGCGTTTGCGCTGCTTTGTGAAGCCCCCTGTGCGTCATATGTGCGTCCGAGAAGCAAGTTGCAGCAGTGTTTTGGAGTGTCCCAATTTACGCCACGCTGTCAGCTGCTTTACAGCGACAGGTACCACGAACTTGGTGGCCAATTGACGACAGAACTGAGGAAGGGGGCGAGTGTTAAAGGTCATCACGACCGCGCCAGCCGCACGCGGAGACAAGGGGACTGAGTGTCTCGGGTGTCGAAAAGCAATCCCCGAAATGTTTTGTTAATTCTTGTCTAAACAGGGAGAAATGTGTTGCTATCGGGTCTAAAAGAGCCCGCCGAAATGGAGTAGTCGCTAAGGCTACGTGCTTCCTGCGCAGTTCTGCCCTGTGCGGCTGCTCCTGTTCCGAGAGCTCCGGGCGTTGTGTGCCGCTGTCGTCGTCGCGGTTCCGACTGGACCGTCGTTGGACTCACCTTTGACCCTTTATTTGCTCCTTCTTTTTTTTTTTTTTTTTTTTTTGTCACGTGTGCGGCACCACATTCGCGACCTGGTGTATCGAAGCATGGTAGCAGCGTGCTGCGATACACCTTTCATTACCCTCGGGTGTGCGCCGCAGCCTTTGAGAATCCGCAGCTGATTGCAAGCTCGGAAGGGGATGCAGGCCATCCGGTGATGCCGGTTACGTTCCGATATTTAAATCCTGTCGTGTTCTCCTACGTCACGTGTAAAGCAATCGTGCTGCTTTGATCGGCATGCATGTCCCAATGTACGCTGAAATGAAATAATCAAAGGAACGCAAGCAAGAGCGCACACACAACGTCTTTGCAACACTCGTCTGCTACGCGGTCGCTTCATTCCGAGTTATATAGCGCCGGACATTTATTTTTTGAATATACACTCTAAATGTTTTTTTAATACGCTCAAGGATGTTGGGGTCTCTATGGCTAACACCTTTACCCATCAGGATATTTAAAAAAATGATTTGCATATTGTCGAGCTCGAACTGCACCTGCGATGAGAGAAATTAGTTGAATAGTGTTATAATGCTGATCACTCAGTTGCGCACCACAGGGATAACTATTAAAGTTTATTTCGTACAGTTTTGTCGTCTGTCGCAAATATCGTCATGCTTACTTGTAACAAAAAACTATCTGAAAAGTGGAAGTTCCTCTGTACCCATCAGCGATTCGATCTTACCACTCTAGAGACTGAAGGTGTTCAGCCGTGGGTTAAACCAAGCACCACTTATACCCTCACAAAATTGTTGCAAAGAGTATAATGTGTATTACGAAAATGCATGCATTGCCAGAGTTAAACATGGGCCAATCTTGTAAAAAAAAAAAGAAAAGAAAGGCCAGAATGCATCTCTTGGTAACTGCGTGGCGTTCAATGCGATCAACATTCAAGCAGTGTAATTGCTGAAGACACCTTGATTGACAATCCGTAATAGGGTGCGTAGGCTGCGTATGCGAATTGTACTAAAAAGACTTGAAACTTGTAATTTTTATTGTTAGCTAGAATAGAGCACGTGCTCACTTTTATCAGTCAGACATGCGAGCTTTTCCTGTCCCCCCCCCTTTTTTTTTTGCGAGGGAGAACGACGTCTCAAGGGGCTGCATAGCAGGCAAGCAGCAGCAGGCCAAAGTGGGCGAAGTAGGCTAAGAATCCTAATCGCATTAACTAAAGAAGAAACAAGTTAATAAACAAGAAATGAAAGAGAAGAACGAAAAAAAAAAAGGGATTAGCAAGTGAGGTCCGCGGCCAGCCCGGGCCGTGGTCTCTCTCTCTTCCTCGTATTATCCGGGGCCGCGCCACTTTCCCCTCCCCTCCTTCATTCTGTCCCCCCCTTTCTTGCAGCGCTCCAAGATTTGTGGCCACGGTGCGGGGGCGTCGATCTGTTTGCTCTGCGGGATCGGAAGCCGCTGCTGCTGCCGGAAGGAGGAGTACACAGCGTTGGGCGCTTGTTCGAGGGGCGCCGGATCAACCCCCTTCCCTGTTAGCTCATTGATTTATTCCGGGGCTGGTGGTGAACGGGAGTGCCCGGTGGATTTATTGGCACCCCGCAACAGCGGTAGGGGCCGATCCGAGATTGCATTATGGGAGCCAGCTCCACGCGACGATGCCTGTCCACGGTGTGGCTACGAATAATAATTGAGAAAGGCCGTGTCTTTCCCGCACTCTCCAGGAGCGAGGAAAGGGAAGTTCCGGACCGCATATGGGTAGTGGCTCAGTTTCGGTGAGGAGGAGGAAATCCAGGGGGCGGGAGAGAATAATAAGAAATAAGTCCGATTTTGCGTCACGTGCGGGAACTTTCGAGAAACGACTGTTATTTTACTACTCATGTGTCGCGCGAACCTCCAGACTGTGATGCTTTTGGTCGGAATACCTCTCTGCCGTACGCAACGTACAACAGCAACGTTAGAGGTTAGCCAGAAGGGAAGACTGCTTTGCGAGAGGAGGGAAATGAATTGCGAGTTTGCTGTGTATTCCGCATGTGGACACCAGTTTTTTTCTTTCTCTTTTCATTTTTTCAACTAGTGCTTACATTTCTGGTAACAGCAGCCGAACGAAGGTTGTTTCTAGAGCCATAGTTTCGACAAGGGAACTCGTCTTTGTCCGAGCTCTCTAGAATAACACTTTCTAGAAGGGGAAGACTGATGGCATTCATCGAGTAGAATCTTAAAAAAGCTGATCGCGAGTGCTTTTTATTGTTATTTTTTTTATTGCATAAGCACGTCTGGAGCGTTCTTAGTATTTGGAGTAAGAGTCGGGGCACCATATGCATATTGCTCTCTCAGCGCTCCGATGAAGTAACGTAGTGCCGGCTGATTTTTTTCTTCCTTCTTTTTTACACGTCTCGGCTTACTTTTCGCTTGGCTTCTGTTTCTTGCGGTTGTCTTTCCGGTTGTCGTTCGCCGTTGCGTCCCCAGTCTGTTCAACGGCTGGCTGACAGAAGAGCGAGGCGACGAATGTTTCCGGGACGAGGCGGGAAACGGAGCCGGCGGTTGCGTCGCGTCGCCGAACACCCTCCCCTTGGCGGAAGATTCGCACTCGGTGTCCGGTTACGATTTACTAGGCAGGAAGTTACAAACGCACCGAGCATCTTCCGAGCGTTGCCCGTTGACGGCCACGAGGCTTCGGGAACTGCGTTGGTCGGTGGTGTAGAGCACGTTGACGAAGGAAGCACCGTTACTTTGGAAGGAAGGGAGTGTTAAAGAAGCGTTAGAAAGACATTAACTATAAAGTTAAGTTGAAGCTGCGTTAGTAAACTATGCTTCTACGATTAAAAAAAATATCTTCAACTGTGAGAAACAGATGGAGAGTTTCCTAAGTTACTAGAGGGAGCTCCGACGCCGAGATCGCTTGTCTGTCAGGGGAAGGACGGTTACTGAATTTAATATTTTCTGATCTTCGAACTTGTGGCCTCAAAAGTTCTTGTGGCTTTGTTTATTGCGCTTCATCTGCCATTATCCGCCTAAACATTGGCGCACTTCTATACTTATAAATCCGAAAGCAAATAAGAATCCGCGCACATGTAGGGTTATAGCGAATTGTAACATTTTTTTACAACGCAATATTTTCGTGAAAAAGCGAACACTTTGCAACGTCGCGGAGCCGTTTCGCACAGCCTTAGAACTTATTAACCACGAAACAGTTCCTTCGCTTCGAACTCCTCTTTATGCGACGCACTTCCCGTGGTCTCTATCCACGCTATGGCTCGTTTCGATCCGCCGTGGGCCGGAACGTACGGCTACGGCGGCAGAAGGTGCGGGTTGTGTGCAAAGCGAGCGGAGAGACGCGGAAAACTAGTCTGGCACCGCGACATCAATTAGTCGCGCCACGGCCAGCCCGAAGTCGTCGGGCCAGCGAATAAACAGGGAGGAGGACGAGCGTGGCGCTTCTCTTAATCGGCTTACGGAAGCCGCCATCCTTGCGCGCTGTTTCCCCACGCTGCACTTTGCGGAGTATTATCTCGCTCTGTAAGCAGAGGAAGTTGGGGGAGGAGGGGGGGGCCTCAGTGCGCGCGCACACAGGGTCGACACCCATCGTCCCCGAGCACTGGGCCGTGCTGTGTGTGTGTGTGCAGGAGACTGCGTCCGTACAGCTTCCTGCAAGCATTACTCGAGGGAACAGAACACTCCGTCGCTGCCATCGTTAAGCTGCCATGGAAACGAAATGAGCACTATTGTGCGCGCGGATTTGTCTTAATCTTCGTGTTTGTGGCTTCGGGCGTTTCTCGCGGCGCTGATATTTCCCTGGTTCTTACGTTTGTAAATTGCTGAGCAATCATTTTCCTTTTGTTTTCTAGATCCCCGAAGGGCCCGTAAGTCTCTGCTGCCCACGTACATATTCATTGCCGTTTGTTTCATTTGCAGCGTGGTATTTCGTCGCAAAGTATCGATTTTGCAAAATCGCGAAGCCCTTTGAAGCCAAAGTCATTCCCGTGCTGGCTGAACAGCCACGCTCGCGGTTATCATAGAGCACCGTCACCAGAATTAACTCTAGTATTTTTTTTTTCTAGGAAACTGCGCGCCTCCCATGCAGACAGGGAGACAGACAGACAGGGGAGCACACTCGCACGCGCACAGGCAGGCAGGGTCGACACCCTTCTTCTTCCACGGGCACCGGCCCCGAACTGCGCGCGACGCCGTGCCGTCCCGACCCTGCGGCACGAATGCCGACTGCGTCCCTAATGACTTCTTTGTGTCCGCTCTCCCGAGCGCGCGCGCTCGAAGCTCTGGGCCCAGGAGCATTATGGAAATGGCGATCACCCACCCGCGCAGCTAGCTAGCTAGCACTCGTCGCGGGGCCTGAGCGGATTCGTTAGCGCAGGTCGGTCGCCCGGCTGGACTAGAGACGGAAAAGAACAAAACCAGCAGATAGATATAAAGGGAAGCCGGGAGGGGGCGAGTTGCTGCCTCGCGGGGCCATCGCTCGGGCACGCCGAGTCGCCCGGAGGAACGGGGGGTGGCGACCGTCGGGCATGGGATAGGTCGCGTCACGGCTCGGCAGAGTTCCCGCTGACGGCGAGCCGGTTATTTACTGTATTTACTTTTTTCTTTACTTTTGTTTACTTCTTACGTTAGGCCGGCTGCGATACCGGCCTAACGGTGCAGGCCCACTTTCAATTGAGAAGTTCTCTGGCGCCGCCAAGTTCGACCGGGTTTGGATGACGGTCCGTTTGTTTGTGGTCTTTCTTCGTCGTGGTTTCGACGCTGTTTGGAGAGATGTGGCTGCTGTATTTGGGCCGATATTACAGTTGATTGCGCGTGCTGGGAATCCGGCTCTTAGGATACCGTCTCTGACCGTGTAGGGGCCTTAGATGTGACGTTTTTTCGCAGCTCCATATTACCGGCAGTAAGAATTTCATGTCGGAGTGAAAAACTTTGTCTTGTTTAAATCCAAGAGGTGTTGCGAATGATTACTGGGTCTGACTTGAATATTGCACGTTGTAGTGCCGGCGAAGAACGCCGTGTAGCGAGTCTGCTAACTTTTCATTGGGCGAACCCGTGCCCACGAAAGCAAGTGACACTATGGCGTTAGGCTGCTGAGCACGAGGTCGCGGGATCAAATCCCGGCCACGGCGGCCGCATTTCGATGGGGGCAAAATGCGAAAACGCCCGTGTACTTAGACTTAGGTGCTCGGTAAAGAACCACAGGTGGTCGAAACTTCCGGAGTCCTCCACTACGGCGTGCCTGATAATCAGAAAGTGGTTTTGGCACGTAAAACCCCGTAATTTAATTTTTTTGAAAGCAAGCGACACGCTGCATGCGCAGTCGGCGACCGTCGAAATCTGATCTGGGAGTCGAGTGCGTCGGCTTCTGTGCGTGACTCGTCGATGGTCGCAAGGCAATCGCTGGTGCCCGGGCGCCTTTCAGAAAAGTGCTGCACAGTTCGTGTCGCGTATACGACCCGATTGCGCAAGGTTCGGCGAGAACATACGCAAGAACACATAGAGTCAACGATAACGTTCGAGTAAGTTTCAAATCATGCAGGCCCGTTTTGCGCTGAGCGACAACCTTTTGTTACCGTGTGAAATGCAGTGCCCGAGAAAAGGATTCCGTTTTACCGTGTATGTGAAACGTTGTGCTCTTAACGGTTACAGAACCCATTTAACAGCGCATGTGGCGCGACCTTCCCGTCAGTTGAATTCAATTCTGCGGTTTTACGGGCCAAAACCACGATCTGATTGTGAGGCACGCCGTAGTGGGGGGGGGGGGGGGGTGCTCCAGATTAATTTTGACCACCAGGGGATCTTTAAAGCGCCCCAAATGCACTGGACACGGGCAATTTTTTTTTTTTTTTTTTGCATTTCGCCCCCATCGAAATGCGGCCGACCGCGGCTGGGATTCGATCCCGCGACCTCGTGCTTAGCAGCGCAGCACCAAAACCTTGCCAAGCCACTGCGGCGGTTGACCTCGTTAGGACTTTTTCGGTTCTTTTATGTAGCTGTCAGCGTCTTTCGGCTGGATATAGCTATGCTACTACAGAAAGATCGTTCGGAGAGGGCAGAAATTGTATGCATTCGGAATACAGTGTGGCGCAGCCCAGTGCACCATCGCACGGTCAAAACAGCAGACGGCAGGATAAGTGCTCCGTCTGTCTTTCTTGCTCCGTCGTCTTTGCTGGTGACCGCGTTAGTCTCAGTGTAACAATGCACCTAGTACGCGACCATTTGTGGCAAATTCGACTGGTCTTTTGAGAGCGCTGACAATGAAGGTCTGTTGCGCAGAAAAAAACGACCGTTAGAATAGTTCATTTTTTTTTTTACTAAAACCACGTAACAAATTGTTTTAACTTAATAATACACATAAACATGTGTTATTCCATCACGAGGACGTGTGTTTCTGTGTCTGTTCTTGGTTTTTCTTGTCTTTATTATGCACTACAGGGGAGTAAACCTCATTAAACGATGTTATACGGGTGAATGAAAATCTTTAGGGAAGCTATATATGTGCAGCCATATCCACGTTTCAGCCTTGCTCAACACAAGAGCGAGAGAGATGGAAATGAGACAAAGGCAGGGAGGTTAACCAGAGTTAAAGCCTACGGTTTTCTACCTTGCACTAGGGGAAGGGAAAGGGGAAATAAAGACGGAAAGAAGAGCGGTAACTCCCGTGTGGCTCTTGCGTCTTCGTCCTAATGACCGCGCACCGAGCGATCCGTGACAGCCGCGCGTTCTTCGTCGTCCCGCTCTCAACACACGCCCCCTACACACCCGTATAGCGTCATTCCCATGTCGCACAGCGCCCACCTGCAAGTTCGCATAGACGGTGGCGCCAGATTTCTCTCTAGGCAATATTGCGAGAAACGCTTATGTTCACTGCCAAGCGTTCGGGCTTTCTGTAAAGCAGAGTGTTTGGAACAGTAAACAACCTCTTCATTTTCCTTCTGTACGGACGCCGTCTTCGCATCATTGACGCTCGGTGAAACTGAACCCCTCTTCCCTCGCAGTTAGCGTTGCTCGGGGTCTCTCTTCGAGTGCGTTTGCCGCCGCTCATCTCCCCCGGGGGTCTTCTTCGCGAGACAGCTGGGCACATGCGTTGCTTCCTCGACGCGCTGCTCCGGCCGCGAAAGCCTCGCCAGCGCGTCGTGCGTCTGTTGTTTTACTCGCAGGCCGCCAAATCGACGCCGAACGAAAAAACTGGGTTAACGGGCGTAGTAGCTTTCTCCCTCGAGGTTGTCTTCGCCGCAAGGGCCCGAGCGACGGCCGTGAAGCTGTGCCTCGTTCCTCCTCCGGCGCTCGCTGTGTTGCGCCTCGCGCGTTTCGAGAGTTGTTGACGCCCGCTGTAGGATACTTCGTAGGGAACCAGCACACTGACTGCACACCCATGCCATGCGGATTTATTGCAACCCGAGCAGCTTGCCCTGCTTGCCGTTCTTCCGGAGGGGGGGGGGGGGAGGGGGGAGGCCCTAAGCATTTCGGTGCATAAGCTTTCTGCCCTTGTCTTTCTTTCCATTTGCCATTTCCTCTCACCCCCCCCCCCCCCTTTGAAGTAGGTGGGCGTTCTTCCCTTTCTGGAGGTAGTTGCCAACTGGGCTTACATTTTTTTTTTTTTTTTTTTGCGCTTCGAATAAGGATGTAGTGTGATTTTGTTAATGGTATTTTCCCCGTTCTTTCGTATGGTTGAACGTATTCGCACGTCGCCGCCTTTGCACGCTGGGATTGTGCTTGTGGAAACATTCGGTCACGCTTATCACTTTCCGAGTGTCGCGGTACTGCAAACAAGAAGAAGAAAAAAAAATGGAGAGAAACCGCTGGAGGACGATCGCCATAGTCAGGCGCTAGCTTCCCGGTAGACCTGCTCAGATATGATGTTGGGGACGCTTATTGGTTAGCTCGGTTTACAAGGCGTCTCGGTGCTGTGAGGTTGCGCTGCCTCCAAGACCGGCCTGCGTTACGAACCACATTAAAGCCCTTGCGATAACACATTTCGTGCACTGGTATCGGGATGGGTGCAGTTTACTCTCCAGACGTTTGCCTGCGTGGTCTTGTTTCGGAAGGGGAGGGGGATAAGGTCTTCTAAGAAATGGCAGGAATTATCTACCTGCCATTTCTGGGATACCTGGGACCGGTAAGCCGTAGCGGTTCATTTCACTTGATTCTATTGCCCCCCCTCCCTTGTTTTTTTTATCATTTACGGCTCACGACTCGCCGATCTTGACTGTGATAACGTAGCCGGAGCGCAGCTCGAACCACTGACGAAACACTCAAGGAATTGCAACACAATCGTTACATCCATCCCCCAACCTTGCTCTCAACTCCCGTGTGGCTCTTGCGTCTTCCTCCTATTGACCGCGCACCGAGCGATCCGTGGCAGCCGCGCGAGCTCTCGGTCGTCTTATTCTTCGTTCCGCGACGTATATAGAGAGGCGTGAACGCGGCGTGGAAGGTGTTCGCGGCCAGAGGGAGTTACAACGGCGGATCGTGGCGGCCGGCCAGAATAGAGACCTCCCCTCCCACCGCTCCTATATAGCCCAGCCCGGTCGTCGGTGTTCGCGCTCCGTTGGCCGACCGGGCGGGCAGGCAGGCAGCGGCGCCGTGTAGCAGTAGCAGCGCGGCGCGGCTACAGGTCGTTAGAGGCTGCTGCACACATCCGCGGCGGATCGCCCGAGAAAGAGCCGCGGCGCTCATCATTAGGCCAAAGGGAGGAGGATCGCCGCCGCCAGATGGAGAATCGATAATTGACTCGGGGGCCAAAATGCGACTGGGGCTGCTTGTCCCCCCCCCCCCCCCCCCTTTCTCGCCCGCCGCTCTAGCCAGCGAGGCGGCCGGCAGCGGATGGTCTTTACTTCGCCGCTGCTTCTGCTTTTAGCAGGCCTGGCCGGGCGGGCGGTGGCAGCGCGCTTGTGTGTCTGTTGTTTTCTCGCACGTGGACTGGACCGTTCTCCGGCTCTTCCGTTCTTTCTCTGCTGCGGGGCTGCCTTCGTGCGCATGCTCCTTCACCGTTGCCCCTCTCTGCAGCCGACCTCCCTCCCTGCCCTGTCCCTTACTTCCCAAGACATTCCCCCAGATCTGAGGAAAAGCTCGTGTGCTGGAAGTTTCCTCTCTGCTCCGCGCGATGGTAGGCGTTTTGGTGTCGTGTTGTGGAAGGGATTTATATATCTTTCTTTCTGCCTCTCTGCAGGCGGCTCGGATTTGGGCTCAGAAACCGTCCGAGCCGTACAGGGCTCGGACAGAAATATAGCAAGTTGTGTTAGCACTGGTTCATCAAGCGTCTTGTCGTGTGGAAATACTTTTCTATTATATACGCCTCAGAGATGGGTGCGGACGCAAAGAACTGCATCAGTAGAGAGTTTCAGACTAGCGGGACGCAATCGTTTGGGACCCCAAACGCTTGCGTCCGCCTAATCTGAAACTGTATAATATCTCGGAGGCAACAGCACTCATTCGCTGAGTACATGCGCTCGATGGTGCCACTGTACCGCGGCGAAGCAGACGCGAAGGCTTTACCGAAGCGTGTAGTGCCTGTGCCTTGCTAGCACGAGTTCGTCATCGTGCCCCTGTAGCGGAGGAGCAGAAATAACGAATGTTTATTCAAGAAGAAAAATATTTTAAAAATATACTTGCTTGGAGATTGTGCAAGAGCGTAACTTGTGCGAGAGAGCCCTGAACTTGCCGTCGCAAGGCTTCAGTCTCAGTGTCATGCGCGAAGCCTTTAATTTCTCTACGGGGAATAGCGCTAATACCACAAAAGACACATAGATGTGCACATAGATGCTCACAAAGCGCTAACTTGAAGGATCTGTTTTCATGCGCACCGTATAACCGAAAGAAACGGGGGCGGGGGGGTGCAGATTAGTAAAGTGAAGGAAATCGCCAACGACAGACCAAACGTCACCAGCTAGACTCTATGATACGGCGGTGCCTGTATTACCTGGGCGCCGAGGACTATTATATGGATTCCACCTACATTATTCTCTCTGATATTTATTCCGCACGCATTGAAATAAATCCTCCATTTGCAAGCTATCCCTTTCTTGCTCGTACGTCTTCGAGTCTTGCGGTGTTAGCGCTACCCTTCGTTTACAATGCGCGTCACCAACTCTCCCCAAGCTTCAGCTTATTGCAAAGTTTAGTTTAAGAGCCGCTGGGGCACCACGTGCAACGGTGTGCGATGTACAGTCAAGTTTAGGTTCCCGTACATCGCACATCGTTGCACGTCGTGTCTCAGCGACTCTTAGGACTAAACCAAGAAGTCAGTTTTACTGTAGGCGCGCGGAGGCTGTGTCGTCCGTTTCTTCCCCCCAACTGCAGCTGACCGCAGCGCAAGTTTGTCGCGCATGCCTGGTAGCCCACACCGGCGGATCCCCTTGCGTGCGGCGAAGTTGAAATGGGGCAGTGGCGCGTCGGTAGGCACGACCTTTCGTTTCGCGGTCGCCGCGGGTTGGCAGCGTCGGTGCGCGATGCTGTTGTGGCTGGAGAAGTACTTCACCCCCCCCCCCCCCCCTCCCTTCTTTTCGGCTGCCGATCTGTCTGCCGCACGGGGGCGGGCGGCCCTCCTGCCGGCTACAATGGCGCTCCTTTGTTTCCCACTCCCCGAAGCTCGCGCGCGCCTGTGTGGGTGCACTGGCCTTTGGGACCAGCGCGAGGCACCCACGCCTCAACACCCCCTCCCCCCCTGCTCGACCGACAACCATTAAGGCGACTCGCGCAGCGCAAAGAGTCATGACGGCCGGAGCGGAATCGCCGTCGGTGCCTGCCCCGGTTTGCGCGTCTTATGCGCGCGCTCTCCTCTGCGTTCTCCAGAAGACTGGCGGCGCGTTATACACCCGGGCGCATTCATCACTTTTGTCAAGATGAATCGCTGGCCGGCCCGCACTGCTTGCCCCCCTACGCCGCCGTATGCACTGTTGTAATGAGGATAGCGGGCGCGGTGCCTCGCGCCGTGTTACTTGCGTGCGCACGTGATTTCCGGCGAGATCTTCGGAGAGGTTTCGGCGCCTTTGCCTGCACGGGGTCGGGGACGGTCGCGGCCGGTGCGTCCCGGTGTGCATTGAATACTGAGCTAAGGGGGGAGGCAGGGGGGGGGAGTCCCGTCGCTGCGCGGAAATTGATGCCTTCTAGCGCACTGCGCACGCGTCCTAAAACCTGACCGTCGTCGCACGCGGTCCTCGCAAGAGCGCTAGTTAGGCCCTCAAAGTTCTGCAGTGTTATACCGGTGGGATGATTACTCTTTCGCAAAGTACTTCAGTGAATCACATGGCGACCGAGTGTGCCAAGGGCGACGTGCTGCCTCTTCGCCAGGGTGCATCGTTAGCGTCGCGCTTGGTCTCCGCGGCCAGTCCGCTTCTCTCCTGTCCTCACAGTCATTTTTCGTGTTTCGTGTAGTGCCGCGTCTTACGTGCGACCATTTAAAGAAAGACGTTTATTGTGTGTATATGAAATACACGATATCTGAACCAATCGCCTACGTTCCTGCTGGGAATCTACGCTGTAGATCAGCCATGCGAAGTTGAAGTACGATAGACTTGTCATAGCGTACCTATTCGCCACATACCTGTGAATACAGCTTTGTCGAAGCTCTTTCGGCACCTGTAGCATTCGAGACTGCTGCATCTTATACTTTCTGCGTACTGTATTCATTCGGCGCTTGAGGGTATTAAAGTTTGTTGCTTCTGTGGGTCCAGTAGGCAACTAAACAACTTACTAGTCAGGGAACCCGTTTAACTTAGTCCAGTTTAACGAACAGGGCTGCGTTCTAAAGTTCTGTAACGCCGTACGATGCCTCTGCCATGGAGTTACTGGAGATGACAGCAGGTGTTCAAGCGCCAGTCTTACAAACCCATATGCCCGTGGCACGGAAGTACATTGCCCATTTTGCATTCCTTAATGTCGCGTCCCTGCTACCGTCACCAGTGTGGTCTGTTCCTGTTTCATTTTTATGTAAGCACATCCTCTTTTAAGCGTACTCCAACGATTGTACATTAACTTATTGCGAAAGAAGCATTGGTTACCGTAAAGACGAGAAATCAAAGGCTAGAGTTTTACATTTAGGATTTCGCGCCCGTGTGAAAGTTCCGCACGTGAGGGCGACGTCAGTTGAACCCGCCGTGGTTGCTGAGTGGCTATGGTGTTGGGCTGCTGAGCACGAGGTCGCGGGATCGAATCTCGGCTACGGCGGGCGCATTTCGATGGGGGCGAAATGCGAAAACACCCGTGTACTTAGATTTAGGTGCACGTTAAAGAACCCCAGGTGGTCGAAATTTCCGGAGTCCTCCACTACGGCGTGCCTCATAATCAGAAAGTGGTTTTGGCACGTAAAACCCCATAATTACATTACGTCATTTGATTCTAGTGCATTTTCCCCTGTCGCAGTGTTTTCGCGCCGAAAAAGTTCAAGGAAAATGCTAGGTTGTCTGTGGTATCGTTAGCGGGCGGTGCGTTTGCTGTTCATGGATGCCTGTCAATCCATTTCCCAGACGTACTCCGTCAAAATCCATCGTGCCAGGACTGGCGCAAGAACTGCGCGCGCCCCAGTACCTACTTCCTGTCTTATACCAATTCTATACTAGCGGTATACGAGGCTCGTGTTGCAATTCGAACTTATATTGTGCGCAATGGATTGTGAAGCCTCTTCGCTGAAGGCTTCTTTTTTTTTTTTTTTTTTGTCTGTCATACGCGTCTCCTGGATGCACAATTGCGCAAAGTTTTGCTTGCGATAGTATGGTATGCTTTGTGTCTGCACTGCTTCACGGCATCTTGTCCGTAGCTTGTGTTGTGTGTCTATCAAAAAATAAAAAAAAAATGTGGGGGGGGGAGGAAGGAAGAAGGCGGGAATATAAAGAAAAGGCGTGTTGAAATGTCGGTCACTCGGCCTAATAGACGCCGGACGATTCCAGTCTTCTCACTGCACTGTACAAGCAATGCGCGTATTGCAAGGATACGTATATTTTTAAATCGTATGATAGTAATGTTAGTGCTCGCAGGTCGGCGGTAACTAGGCTGTTGTGTAAGTGTTTCGGCGGCAGTGTTACGAGAGAGATCTGTATTTTTTTTTTATGTACTATATAGTAGCGGCACTTAATCAATCCAGCCGGGCCTCGCACTCTTTCGAGCCCCAATTACGAATTGTCCTCCTCTGGGAGCGTTGTCCTCGAACCGGTAACCCTCTAACCGGTCAGCCTCGCAAGCAGAGAAGGCATGCGAAGGCGCGTGGAACGGTCCTGGCGGCGAGCTGCGGTGGCGCGGGACAAGGCGCGCGGAGCAAGGTCCTCTCGCCGGCGGCAGATGGTCCGCGTCGCCCCACTGCCCGCCCCGGTCCCCCTCCCCCCTCTCTCTCCCGGCTATTTGCCGGGGGGCCGTTGTCTTTTGCCACCGAGCGGGGGTCCCCCTTCAGTGAACTAGGGTGGTTGCTTGGGCTAGTTGGTAATTCATGATCAAAAATAACGTACAGCGCAAAGGACCAGGACAGCGATAGACGCTGTGTATGTCGTCTATCGCTGTCCTGGTCCTTTGCGCTGTACGTTATTTTTGTCCCCCTTCAATTTTACTCTCAGGTTCTTTCTTCGCTCTCGTATTTTCCATTGGCGGTTGGATGCGACGCCTTTACAGGGGGCGAATCTCTTCTTGAGCACGAGAAGGGAAGGGACTTCCCTTCCGTTCCCTAAATGGACGTTTTAAGCGTGACACTGGTTAAGTTTATACTCCTAGTGTATTCATTTGCACCTAATTTCGCAGAATGAGGTTGATTACTGGCGGAGAAAGTGAAGGCCGAAACTTAATCTCGCTCAAACGGCAGCGTCTGTGTGTCGTCACGAATTATAAAAAAGTTCATTTTTTTGCTTGCGTGTGTGTTTGTGTGTGTGCGTGTGTGGAATTTATCAAAATTTCTTTGGTATACGAAGTCTGTGGATACGTTTTCTTTAAATTCGCTGTAATATCTCTTTTGCACAAACGAGAAAATGTCTTGAGCAGGCGCTGTCAAAATCTGTGACGCCACGGAAAGTTGGTGCGCAAACTTCAAGGTGGCGTCGCCGCGAGTCTTCTGTGTTCTCGCGCTGACCTGGCTTTACTGTAGTTCTTGTGCCTATTGTAAATATTTAGTTATTCAAGAAGTGTATTTCATCAGTCGAACTGGTGCTCCTCTTTTAGCGGCCTTCTAAAAGGGTACCAAAGAGGAAAAAAAAAAAACAATTTGAGCTGTATTACTAAATTATCATTTAATATAAAAAACTCCTTTGCCGTTAGAAGAGCCTTTGTAAAGCCAGAAAAGGCGCAAAAAAAAAAAAAGAACGATGACGGGTGGCGACGCCATCTTGAAGTTCCCGCGCCATCCGGCCGTGACGTCACAGATTTTGCCGGCGTCTGCTCTGTCCGAGTTCAGCTTTTTTGGGTAAATCTCGACTGCATGGGCATTCTAGAAGAGTTAAACACTGAAATTTGCAAGATAAAAGAGCCACGATGACCGAATAAAAAAAAAAAACGAAATCAGTGACACTGACATGCCGATGGTGGGGTTTTCAAAAGCGCGAAATTTTAAAAGAAATGGAAATTTGACTCAATTTTTTTCCTAATATTCAACGTAGAACTGCGAAATTAAGTAAAACGGTGTTTTGGAGTTTTACTTTATTAGTTTAAACTGTTTTTTAATGCCCCTTTAAGATAGTCATGGCGCTACCAAAGCGCAAGTGGATATTGTTATTCGGAGCGTACGACCTTTTCCGAGCCATGTTTCAAGATCAGTGCGAGCGAATGAGCGAAAAAAAAAAAAAAAGAAATGTAGTCCGCCTTGTGAATTACTGCTCGCCGGCGGGTCTGCACACAATGCACGCTCGAGCTGTTTCTTTGCTGCGGCTTCCCTCGGTGTCCCATAACAAACTGCTATTATGTTCCATCGAGTCGGCGTGATGCAGCACGCTTACCTGAAGCGCCTTCGCAGCTACTGTTCCAAGCTCGAAAACAAGGTGACCGCTCACGTTCGCAGCAAGTTACCGGTTTTCTGCTTTGTTGGGGAACGGGACGGTGGTGCCTTTCGCGTCTTGAGCACGGGGGAAGGAAGGAGTGTACTTGGAAAGAACTGAGGAAAGAAAAAGAAACTTAAGATGGAGTGTCACGTGGCAATCTTGCAGTTTAGTCACAAAAGGGGGGAATCGTGGCAAAAGTACACAAGGAAGTGACCGTTCACGTAATGGCAAGCGGTCGTTTCTAGGCGACCCGCATGGCTGCGCTGGGTTCCTCGTCCGTTGTTTGTCTGCTGCTCTTGAAGTTGGAACCTGCGGCTCTCGGTGGGGAGCACCTTCTTCCCGCACAAGCGTTGCGTCAAAAAAAAAATAGAATGACACTGTTCGAGAAAGCGGCGGCACTAAAATCTACCATGAAACCGAACAGCGTCGGGATTTCTTTAGGAACATGGGGCGTCTTCGACTGTCCGTCCCCGGCAGTCCCGGACTCTCCTAGACGCTGTTTACGCAAAGCTCTTTGACTGTGAAAGCACCGCCTCGGGCAGTCCGGGACTGTCGGGGACGGATAGTCGAAGATGCCCTATGGTCGACGCTACGGCGTACTGTTCCCAGTATTCAACGCGCCATGTATAGAGGAAGGAAATTAACTAGACTGAAGCACGACAGCACGTGGTGGCCAGACTTCGCAAGCCAACTGTCCGTAGCTTTTTTGCACTCCAGAAAAGTCAACTGTACGCGTGAACCCGCGCTCGGCAGACTCTGTCCAGTGTACTTGGCTGCCGGTAGGTTTTAATCGACGCGACCGCGTGCTTTGCCAACCGCCTTGTGCACATTAAAAAAAAATAATTTTTTTTTCTCGAAAACCTGCACTGAACACGGCTAGAGGAAGACATTTACCGCAACATGTGATCGCGTGTTGGGACCGACTCTCTTCGGTTTTGTCCGTATTGCTCCAACACCACCTAGAACTAGAGACAGAACTATTGTTCTAGGTGGCGTTGGACGTTCCAACTCAGTTACTTTCCTCCCTCCGTAGTCCCGACGCATTCCTCCTGACGCTAGGTGAGGGAATCAAAGTTGCTAACATTCGCGAACTTGCGGTAACTTCTCCTTGGAAGACGGCGTACCCTCGGGCTGGTCGTTCGTTTCGTCTGACATCCGCAAAAGAAAAAACAATGCTTCCGATTGTCCTTCTTCTTTTTCATCTTGTTCTCCCCCCTCCAAAACCTTCCTTCGATATCCGCCGCCCCCGACCTCTGCGGGGGTCTCGAATCGGGAGCCGCCGCGCGCGCAGAGTTCGTTGCGTTGCGGTCGGCGGGGTCGACGTCGCTCTCCCGCGGCTTGTTTTGCTCTCTCCGCACAGGCGGGCATATCGGATGACTCTCTCCTTTTGTCTTGCCACGGGCCGGTTTGATGGAGCGTCGGCCCTCGTCCCTTACTCTTCTCGCCGCACGCGAGCGCGCGCCCTTTGTTCTGTTCCGCTGTTGCCCATATTTCTAACCCCCTTCCACCCCTCCCCCAATCTTTCTTTTTTTTTCTTTATAGTCTTGCTTCTTCTGTTCCGTTGCTCGCGCGTATTATTATTATTCGTCACGTGACGCCCGTCCCGCTGCGCTAAACGGGGGATGCAAGCCGCGGTGCGCGGCCGTTATATGCCCCTCAACGGCGTAGAAAGAGAGGGGCGGGGCGTATTTCTATCCGACGTTACTTCGAGCGCGGCGTCGCTGCTTTCAAGCCGCACAGTTAGAGAGGAACGTTGAAGCGATATGGGGTCGCGTTAAGCTTAAAATTGGTAGGTTACGCTTGCGCTGCGTAACTCTTGAGGCGATGGGCAGGTGGCACAGTCGCGTGAAAGTCTTTTTTTTTTCCGTGCCAGCTATACCCGTGACGTCGTAGGTTTCGACTGACCCACTAAAAGCGCTGGAGTTGGAAACGACTCGACGGGGACATCGGTTGATTCGGCGCGCGGCTTTCAAAGTGATGGCGCTGAAAGGACGCGTACGCACAAAGTCCCCGCGCTGCGGCAACTTCTTTTTTGCTGCGCAGAAATAACTGAAACTACGCCTGCGTAATTTGACAGTGAAATAAGCGGTATTGCCATCCACCTTATCGAGGCTGTCGTGTGGGTGCTTACGCGTGAAAGCGCGATACTTCAACGATCCCTTCGTCTCCGCACTCTCCGTGGCAGCAGCATTCTCTCACTGTGGAGATTGCCATCTTATTCGCTTGCTTGCAGCTCAAATTACTGCGCTCACAAACGGCAGTTTACTTGCTTTTCTGCTGACGAAACGCATGTGAAACTTGGAAAGAATAGCCCTTCTCTTCACTGAGCCCTTATGTTTCGCCTGTGGACAATATTGACTTCGTAGCCGCAGCTAGATTACAGTGCATGCACAGGGAAAAACAAAACAAAATGTCGCTGGCCTGTTTATCTCCGCTCTTCTGAAGATCGTATTGCTCAAGTATGTCCGTTCATGCATATCTGCGAGCGTATGTCTACCGTAGCCGTCTTGCTCCTCTGTTATTTATTTACTTTTTTTTTCTTGCGCATGTCTGCCAGGTGTTTCAGATTCGCGGGCAGCAGGCATGCCTGCTTCACAGAGACGTACGCAATTCACGTTCCTCCTCTTGAAACACATGCCGCACCTGTCTGTGTACGAGTGGTTTCGAAGTGCTTATAGGTGCAGGAAGGGGGGCGCCCGTGGGGGTGGGGGTGGGGGAGGAAGTTGCAAGAGCAGTGCGTTCGAGTGACTTCACCTGCGTGAACCAGAGGTTGCAGGATCCTCGTTAAAAGACCCCCGCCCCCCTCCCCCTGCTTACCTTTCCCGCGGGCGAGAGGCAACGCTGTAGGTGCCCTATCGGCTTAACAAAGTGTGAGCGGTCTGGCGCACGGTTTTACGTCAACCACGTTGCCAAGGTGTTTGCCGCGTTCGAATCGTGCGGCCTTGGGCGCGCTGGGGTTGTTTCTTAATTTCTTTTTTGCGCCTAACCGCGAGCAGTGTCGAGTTTCTTTCTTGCTTATCGCTTCCTTTTCCTAGCACCTGCCCTGCTGCCTTCTCTGGGGCTAAAACTTGCTCGGAGCTTCAATGTCATCTTGCTCAAGCGATAGCTTCCTCATTCTCGCGTTCGAGGCGACTCCATTGTGCATTACATCACATCAGCCTGGAGTGTCGGGTTGTCTTTTAGCACCTCTTTTTTTTTTTTTTTTGCCGTTGCACCTGTTGCTTTGCTTTCACTTGTGTGTCACTGTCGCGAGGCGCTTGTCACATTCCGCCTAGTCTCTACCACCGTGGTCTCTACCGTTCTCTCATTTTGTACAATTCGACGAGAAGCGCGTCCTGGGCGTGCGCTTCTCCTGCTGGCATCCGGTTTTCTGGCGCGACGCTCGGAGACGCGGCCACGATTGCGCTAGGCGTGTTCAAGCGCCAGCTTGGTCGAATACATCTGTCATAGCCAATTTATTACCAGTGTCTTTTGTGGTCAGACGTTCTTCTCAAATCCTGTCCTCCCCTCCCAGTCTCGCACCACGTCCTCTTCTGTCAGTGAGAGCCGCGCGACGAGCTTGCGCCCTGGAAGTTGCCATCTCTGGTGGGCGCGTGCTTCTGTCGACGGGACACGAGACTCGGAGCGCAACTCGCTGGACGCGCCTTCGGTCGTGCAAAACGCTGTGGAAGAACGCGGTTGTCTGCTTATTTATTTATTATTTACAGCGTACTGCAGACCCTAAATGGGTCCCAGCATGAGTGGCAACACAAAAACACAACAACAAATACAATACTATGTTATAGTTGGTAGGATAAATCGCCGATGTGGTCGTGCAAAACTTATACGAGGGTTTGCAAAAAGGAGAGGAGGAGAGATAAAGAGAACTGCACGGGACGGTTCTCTTTTTCACCAGTGTCATTTTTGCGGTGCGAAGACGAGTGTGGGTAGGTTGATTGAGGTGGCATCTACCGAGAGATAAAAAATAAAGGGGAGGGGGGGTGTTGTCAAATAGCCACCTGCCGGCCCCGTCGGGTACGTTGCCTCCGGTGCTCCGGCACTTTCCAAAGCCGTTCTTGTGCGGCACGTCAGCGAGAAGAGGTTCGCAAAGGGAGGAGGGGTGCAAAACAGCATCTGGCGCGCCATCACCTGTTGCTCTCTCTCCCTCCCTCGCGTGCGCATGCGTGCGCGGCAGGGGACGGTGGTGCTGGCGCTTTTTTTTTTTTTTCTGTGAGCATCGCGTGGCATCGCCTCGCGATGGGCTGTTAGGCCTGGTGAAGAATAGAGGGGCTTTAAGGCTTGGCGCTGAGGCGCGCCCTCTCTCTTTCTCTCTGGTCCGTGCCACGAGAGGAGGGGGAGGGAACGGGGTGCCGGACACCGTCGTCTCGCTCAGCTGAGCAAGGCGCGCGTGCGCGAGCCCCCATCACCGGAAGCGGCACGTGCCCGCCGCGCGAGGCTTACACCCTCCCCCCGCCGTGCCCCGCTCCCACATTGGGCTCGAAGCATGACCTCAGAGATCGGCTGGCGCGTCCCGCGCCCGCTCTTGATTGCGATGCTCGAAGTGCACGCTCTCATCTTATATAGACGTACTCAGAGGCCAGTAATTTCAGATTGCGCACAGGATTAGCATGCATGGTGAGTTCGAGCAGCCTCGGCACGGGAAATAAAGCAACGTGCTGAGCGCATAACTTAAGTCGCGACGACGCATCTGGTCATGTGCTAGCGTACGTAGCCCCTTACCCCGACGTCAGAAGCGCGTTGTCGCTTACTTCTATGACAAATTTCTCGAGCGCGCGAGGCGCCGTTTCCGACAGCGCCCATCGTGACACAGGGGCAGGGCTTCGTTGCATTTCGAGGCGTGCCGCGGCGGTGCCGTTGCTGCCTCATTTGCTAGCTCGCGAACTCTCGACGTGGGCGCAGCCAGCGCGTTGTGACTCACCATTGACGCACCAGCGTGCGCGCGTTCGTACCGTTACAACTGCGGACTTCGTTCCCGGTCTCGTGCGGTTTCGGAAAGGATCGTGTGCCACGTAGTTCGTACTGCGCCTAGTTTTCCTGCTCGTGATTTTTCACCCTTTCACCTTACCGTGCTGCTGCCGCGCGGGCGACGCGATTATTGGAGACCCCCCCCCCCCCCTCAAGCTTTGCGGACACGTCACGCGTCTCCGGATTTACTCTCGGGCGGTGTCGACGGCTGCAGTCTTTTCGCTAAGTGTGGGCGTATTTTTGGCGTTAGGGCGGCTTCTGAATCGAATAGCGCCCGTTTGTCGTCGTCTTCGTCAGGCCGGCCTTTGTGTTCGTAGCCTGGGCGAGTAATGGCGTCTCTCCCAACGACCTCGCTTCTCGAGTCGACCGACGGCGTTGTGTGCCGGCGAATTTGCTGGCCCCATCGCACCGCGACTTGCCCATCCGCGGTCCTCAAGTTTGCTTCCGTGCCCTTGGCAACCATTCTGTTATAATAAACCAGTGGTTACCCGCCGTATGTACCAGCACGAACCGGCCAACCGCACTTTATTTCCTGCTGTCTAAACTTGGGCATCGCGTCATTGCTTTCTGGTTCACGCTGTGTTATCGTTACACGCGTCATTTTCCCTTTCCGTCTCTGGTTGCGCGATGGAACGTTGAGCGAGAAGTTTAACCGTGGTGACTTGCACGTGTAACGTGGTTAGGCCTTCCTTTCTGAGTGGGCGCAGCTGGTGCTGCTGGTCTGGCATGCTTAGCATGATCGCAGAGTGCGATATCTTTCTAGCCAGCAGTGCGCTGGAATGTTTGTTCTGTTGCGCAACGCTACTCTGCGGGAAGCGTGGTATCAGGAAGTCTGTGTGTCGTCGCGGGCCCCTTTGCCCCAGCAGATAAGAGAAGGCAGGTGCACGACAGAAGTCCGGGCGGTTTGGTTGAAACCCGGCGTCGTAATAACGCCGGCGGTGTATTCGCGGCTTGCGGCGTTTTTGGCACGATGGTGACGTTCTACACGTGGCCGCGGTTTCCTAATGAAATTACTAGGGGGCACTGTGGCGTTCCGATCGCTCAGCTACCATGGGGATTTCGGATTTCGCTTATCTCCGTGCTTGTGACTTTTACTACGTTTGGCCTGATTTTACTGGCCTAAATTTCGATAAAATCGCTTCCTTTTCTTTAAAGCGCGGAAGGCAGTGGGTGCATCGCGAATTGTTTCGTGTGTAACCCGATATTTCGTTGAGTATGATGTAGTTGCGAAGTCACAAAGTCGTTTGAATCCCGAAGGACGAATTCTAGGGAAGTCTTTATATACTACTCACCCGCCGTGGTTGCTCAGTGGCTATGGTGTTGGGCTGCTGAGCACGAGGTCGCGGGATCGAATCCCGGCCACGGCGGCCGCATTTCGATGGGGGCGAAATGCGAAAACACCCGTGTGCTTAGATTTAGGTGCGCGTTAAAGAACCCCAGGTGTTCAAAATTTCTGGAGTCCTCCACTACGGCGTGCCTCATAATCAGAAAGTGGTTTTGGCTCGTAAAACCCCAAATATTATTATTATTTATATACTACTCGTTATTGCAATATGGATTTTAGGATTTGCTTGTAGCAAATTTCCCGGGAAGCTCAGCCGAGCATGGCGGCACAAGCATGTTCCGTCACCCGAACATGTCCCGGTAGATCATTTCGCGTGTGCCGGGGTGGAGGGAAGGGGCGGGATAGGCGGCGGTGCGCGTGCGCGTTGTGTGTGTGTGTGTCACCTCTCTCGAGCAAGGCGGCTTCCACCGAGAGGTCGACCCAAGGTCGGCCCCACTCGTTTCCAGTCGCTTTCTTCCTTCTTTCCCCGTGTATGAGCATCTGCTCCACCGCCGCCGCATTCCGGAATTTGGATCGCGCCCCAAAAAAGCAGCCGCGACGCAATAACAGCAGGTGCGAGACCGCGTGGCTGTCGGCCACGGTGGCTGCTGCTGCTGCTGGGTGGCTCGGGGATTTCCCCCGCGGCGGCGGCGTCTCTCGTCGAATGCAGCCGGCACTTATATATATATATATATATATATATATATATATATATATATATATATATATATATATATATATATATATATATATATATATATAGTCAATGCATTACCTTGTGTTTCAGCAGGTCCCCCATTGCTCCAAACGGGCTTGCTCGAGGAATGATAGTTGGCAAGTGCCTTTGCACAAAAGCCAATGTTGGGTAATAGACAACTGCTGGTGCTAGCGTCGCGCGGCTGACACCGCCCTATGCAGTCGGTTCGATTCGATCTAACTTTATTCGATGCAAAGCGTCGGATGCCATTGCGAGAACTGTTTTTCACCCCTAGCCAGAAGGCTAGATAGTAATGGGTCCAGGACTGAAGCTCAGTGGTGCGCGCAAGTATTGATTTTCGTGCACGCATTCAAAGCAGGGATGAGGTTACGATGCTGTTTTTTTTCGTTTCGTTCTGCGCCGAACGTGCCTGCTTGTACGCTGCGATCTGTACTGCCGTAAGAGCCGCGCGAATATTGATATTTCAGGATGTTTTTGCTCGGTGCATCTGAAAGCAACTTGGGTGAAACTGAGTTGTGCTAAAAGGACAATGATGGACTTGCGAAGTGCAACACACGAACGCACTGCATGTCCCGCCTTTGTCGTTCTGGCGCTACTTATTTTCCCAGTATGACGGGCCAATTAAGCCGAATTACTGGCTTGGTAAATGTATCAGTCTTTTAATCGTATATATGTCGAAAGAAAGAGAGTTGGGGTCACGGGCCGTGACGATTGCAGTTTTGCACTCAGTGCACGCTATGCTGTGATGCGTTACTGACGCGTGATACAGGAGCATGTTAATAGATTTTTGCATACTTGTTTTCCTGCGTCCCCTAAGACGATTTATTTTATGGTACGGGTATGGGCCCACAGGATGGAGGACGTTCCACGTAGCCAGGAATGTCTTTGTGACGGTGGTGCAGTTTTGGTACAGTCACGTTGCGGTAATTGAGAGCCCCGACTAACTGAAGTACAGTATTGGTCAGTATAGTATATGTGCCGATTCGTCCG
Source organism: Dermacentor variabilis (assembly GCF_050947875.1). Taxonomy (NCBI): domain Eukaryota; kingdom Metazoa; phylum Arthropoda; class Arachnida; order Ixodida; family Ixodidae; genus Dermacentor; species Dermacentor variabilis. The sequence continues at coordinate 149,791,726 of NC_134572.1, forward strand.
AATGTTGTCTAAGCGATCGCAGTGCCCAATACAGCTAATCGCCGTAAGAGCGCGGTCACACCAGGTGAAGGCATTGGCGCACAGCGTGGCAAGCAGACGAAGGGGGGTCGGGAGAGTGGTCGTTCCAAGCGCGGGCCTTTCATCCCGTGTCAGGGTGTCTGGCCCCGGTAGCCGTGCCAGACATAGCGGAGAGGGCAGCCGTGAGTTGAACCGGCGGCACGCGACCCGTGGCGGCGGTGCTAATCCATCCGGCAGGCGGACCGAAGCCGCCGGTCATCGCTGTCGAAAGAAGCCCGCTCCTCCTCTTTTGTTTGCCCTCTCCACAATCGTCGGTTCGTGCAGGGGGGTGGGGAGCATTGGTCACGCCTTGGCCGCCGCTGCACTAGCTGGTTTCGTGTCTGGCAGCCCCTGGAAGCTCAGTGGTAGTGTTCCGTCGCGCACAACGGAGCGGAGGTATTGGAACAATTAACGCAGAAAGTTGGGATGGTTGGCGGCTTTGATGCATTTGCTGCGACTGGGATACTTATGCTCGTACGCTGGGTTCCGGTTGTGTGGTCGAGCTGGCACTTTTCCGCGGAGGTACGCGTTCGGAAGGACCAAAATCCACTACCCCTGTAGGAAAGCTTTGGGTCCTATGTCACAAAGCAGAGGCAGAGTCAACACACCTTGGAGGTGTGTTGGCCGGGCGCGCCCCCGCGTATTCTTCCAGGAGACCAGGCGCGACACCTTCGCGGATCAGTTCACTAGTCGACGTAGTAGTATTTTTGCTCTTTTCGTTAGGGAAGGCAAGCGGGCATTGTAATGAGCCCGTTTGGACCGTACCGCGGCGTTCGCCTCTCGGAATTCATCCCGACAGCGAGCCTCCCGTTTCCGCGGCGAGTGAGCCCGTGCACTTTGCAGGCCACTTTTGTGTGAACCACAGTCGCCCGATCGTATACCGATGCTAAGCTGTGCCCGTCGCACCCGCGTCACCGCCCTCGCTTTTTGTCTTCCTTCGTGGTAGCAGTCGGTGAAAATCCTGCACACTGCCTCCCCAGTTGACGCCTGCGCCCCACACCTCCTCCGCCGTGGCCAACGGCAATCCGCGCCTGTGCGACGAGCGTGCGCGCGTACAGTAACCAGCCTTCGGCGGCGCCCGGTGACCGCCACTCGCGACGCCGCCGCGCCGTGCCGTGATGGCGCTTCCGTTCCGGGAAACCCCGTTGCGTGTCTGCTTTTCCCCCTCTCCCGTATTCTCCTCCTCACTGCGGCCAAGTTTGCTGCTGCTTTGTGACTGCTGAGGAGGAGCCTGCAAAGATGCGGACGGGGTGCGTCGTCCACCCCCACAAGCAACCCCCGCTTTGGATATATCTCTCTCTCTCTTGCCCTCCCTTTCCCCGTCGTCTAGGCTTCTTGATGGTGGCTTCTGTGCTCGCGTGCGCGCGCTCTTTGTCTCGCGGCAGCGTTTGTCCTATTGACTGCGTTGTGCTACCTTTCGTCATCGTTGTGTGTGTCTCGATTGGAAAAAAAACTCGTTATCTCGCACGCCTCTGCTGGCCCCACTGGTCAGGCGTCAGCCGACTCGGTAAGACAGTTGTAGTACGACCAGCAGCAGTGCTCTTCCTCTTTCCGTTACGAAATAATTTCAAATAAACAACCGATTATTACAACATCGTCTTCGAATTCAGACGTCGGGTCGGACGCGTGTTTCGACGTAAGCTTGACGCTTCCTCCAGTGCGATTGACACGCTGTCTGTGTATATCCTTTGCTTTTTCACTTTTATGAAAAAAAGAAAGAAGACGCGAGCCTCGTCGGCTCCATTGGTTCTTTCTGCGCATCCATCTTCCTAATTTAGAAGCAACTGGGCTGCGCCATTATAGTTCCATTGGTATCCTTGTATTTTGTCATGCCCGAATTAAACGCGTTGCGTAAAACGTTGCACCGATGCGAGCGCGACGTCTGTTCGAGCATAGCCGTCTCTGTGACATTCGAGAGTCGCACATTGATACCCAGCTTCCGTTCAAAAGAGAGAGAGAGGATGAGAAAAAAACAAGAGTAAGGACTTCCAGAGCGTCCTGGAGCCGCATGCACGTGTTCCAGGCCCGAGGCTGGAGACGCATTTACTCGTTCTCTCTCTCCCACTTACCAGTAAGGACTTTAAGAGAGGGAGAGAAGGGGAAAAATAATGTCTAGATGGAAGTGTGGTAGGGGACGGCGAGGATGCGCTGTTTACCGATGGCTCGTGTTGCGCCCGCTTCCGGTGTCGCCTTGCAACATCCACGTCAGTGGATGCTGCCCGCCTCCCTTCGGCTGTGCCCCCTTCCACCTTTCTCTCTCTCGCTCCCCGTACTTACTACTCTTTCTACTGCCGCAGTGCCAACAGCTTCGCAGCGGTTCGCGTGCGGTACCAGCGCGCTCGTTGGTATCCGGATGCTGCTGCGTCTTTTTGGGGACAAAGCTGTTCGCGCGCTTAATATTAGCTTTCTGTTCGGTGCCGACCACGCGTTCCTTTCGAAGTTATTTCGGATGCCCGCGAAGGAGCTGCAGTCTCTTGCAACCCGAAGAGTCGAAGGTTCGCATACGTTGCTGAAGAACTTCCAGGACGTCGATATCGAGATTTCCAAATTTTTTATCGCTGCACCTCTGATTGCTGAATGTGAAAACTTGGGATCTCATTCACAAAAGTGTGCAATGTGTACTTCTCTCGGCGGTAGGGAATGCTCGAACGGGGTTATACATTGAGAAACGGGTCACGTTCCCTGACTTGCTGAGGCTAGTGCGTTGCGTGGTCAGATCCAACAACTGAGGTATGCCTATAGCAGGACGAGGTAGTGGCTACTTTTCCTATTCCTGTCCTGTTCTTTTCAGGCTGATGTTTTTCTTTTTACACGTTAATTACGTGTTTACATCCACACAAACACAATTTGTTTCTCGTGTATCTAGCTAGCAAGTGTCTAGGCTTCAACTCTACCGACCTGTACCTCTCGTTTAGCCGAGCAGCTGACATCAGTGGTGGTGGTGGAAATTCTACGTAAACGAATTTTGTGGATTGTGCTATGGAAGTGATTATTATTGTTTTAAATTAAACCAACCAGATTACGATCATGTGCGTAGCGTATATCCGAAAATTTGGCATAAACGGGTTTTTCTTGACGGAGTTACTGTATTCCGCAGAGCCCCGCTCCATCACACGCTTCGCGCTGTTTGCTTTGTGCGCTGTTGTAGTAGGCATGGTTTTGCGGTATGCGGAATAAAGAGCTCTGTCTGTGTATGTATTTCCCTCCCCCTCTCTCTAACTCCCGACGCTGGATAGTCAAAATACCTAGCTGCTATTCGGATGGTAACGAGCATGATTATCTTGACACTCGAGTTGTCTTTTCCTTTTCTTTTTTTTCTTTTCTTTTGTCGCCTTTATGGCATCCTGCCGCCTGCTGCAAATGCAAACGAGCAAAACCGAGCAAAGAGCGATGAAAGAGAGTAAGAAACATCCGTCGCGTTTAAATTCGAAGAATTCAGTGCGCAAGTCGTGAAGTTCGTCTCCCGCTTTCCCGTCTTCCTGCTCCAAAAGGAAGGCGAACATAATCACGACCAAATGATTTGTTCGAGCGTCGAACGGAACGGGATGCGCGCGAGCGGTATCTCTGCGCGGATGGGTCGCTGTGCTGGCTGAACGAAGGAGGGTAGGAAGGGAGGCGGGGGGGAGGGGTCTAGGAACCGGAGCGAAACGCGTCCTTCTGCTGCCGCCTCTGGCGCGCGCAATTTCGCCGCTCAGCGTCGGATTTACCGCTCGCCGTTCGGTTCACTGCGCCCGAAGAAGCAGCGAGGGAAAGATGGGAAGCGGCTCTGCTCTGCTCCTCCGACGAGGGACGGAGAAAAGAAACTTCCCCTAGTCGGCGGCAGGAGGCAGCAGCGGGGACGCCGCCAGAAATCTGCGAACGACAAACAAACGCGTTCGCCGCGCGCAGCGGCATCAGCAGCGGCGAGGGGTGGGCGATACGAGGCCAGAAAAAAAGGAGAGTGGGAGAGAAAGAAGGAAAGAAGGCAACGAATACTGTCCTCCCCTAACTCGCGCTTCTCCTCCCCGCCTGAGAGAGGGGGACCCTTTATTGTTTCTTCCTCTCCGACTGAGTGCGCGCGCGCGCTTCGTTTTTGCCCCGAGAGTTATTCACCGTAAAAGACGCGATTCCAAATTGCTGCCGGATCCCGCTTTCTCTCTTCTCTCTCTCTTTTTCTTTTTTTGTCTCTGCGGCTCTTTGTCTCTTCGCCCGATGTGCGTTTTCGTTTTTTGCGTCTCTCCGTTTCACTCGGCGCAGCGACGGCAGTGGCAACGGTTCTCTGCCTGCGCGTCGCTTTGTTCCAGCGGCGGCTGCCCCGCAGAGGAGGAGATAAATAAAGGCGAAGTCGTAAAGGGTGCGCCGAAAATAAATAACGCGTTTCGGGCGGCGGCGGGCTGTGCATGAGAGCGGGGGAAACGATATCAATGCCGCCGGCGAACCCGGGGACCGACTCTGGGGCCCCGGTGAAGTTTTTGGGGAAAAAGAGCGGGCCCCACGCCGCGTTGACTCGGTGCGGTGCGCGCACACTGAATAGAGCGGCCGTCGGTGCACTTCACGCGTGTATGTGTTCGTAGGAGGCGCTGTAATTACAAAGCGTAGTTATAGGAGACGTTTTTTCGAAACGGAGAGGAGTGTGCGCGTAGCGTATGACCTTAAAACAATTTAGCGCATTCCTAGAACAAAGACGAGGGCAGGAGTCACAGGATGACGTTGGAGCAGTGACCCGACCAGCCCAAACTATAGTTTTTATCGAACATATTCTGTTAGAATGCCCATTCAGCGATAAATGTGTAAGCAGTTGACTTGATCGAAGCGTTAGGTTTTAAGGACAGTGGGGGAAACAAATGGAAGTGGCTTTGCAGTCTAGTAAAGGACGGCTGGAAAATTGATGTCGAAAAAGGAACGTATAACTGAGAATAAAGCAATCTTTGGACTTTCGTAACGTAACTTAAGAGCATAAAGCTATGCAGATTTTTAAATGCAGCAGAAAGTATGAAAGTACGAGCTTTGTGACGCGTGTCATCGCATCGTTTCAGACGGTTTGCTGGTATCTATCATCACCTTCGTAATTATCATCATTTACACAACTCGTGAGCGAGTTTCAGTTTAAATAATATCAGAACACCGAGGAACGAGCGAGAGAGAGAGGCGTGTACTTGTGCATTGATGGCGCCATCTTGTGGAGCCGATGTCAGCTATGCAGGTGGTTGCTACATTGTCAGCTATCCAGAAGTTCGCGAAGTTAATTAAAGCTTCACAAATCAATGGCAACGGTGATTTTTATTGGGATAGTTTTTAGCGCTCTGCTGCGTTTCTGCGGCGCCGAAGCGGATGTTGATATTCCTTGCGGGTGCTTCTCCACGGAGCACGTTGGCCGCAACCGTGGCGTCGGTGTGTCTCTAATTGTGGCGTAGCTGACCCGCAACGGTTTTGCTGAAGCGTGGCGTCCGGTGCGGCGATGTTACGATTTTATTTACCGTGCGAGCAAAGCGTCGACGCTAAAGTATACCAGTACTGTAACGAAGCGTTACGCCTTAAAGGATTTTCAGCAACGGGGGTTCCACGGAGCAGCAGCGTTATTCAGCAAAGATCTGTTTTGCATCCGTCCGTTTCTTGGAAAACAAACAGATGGTTGGTTTGTTGTTTTCATGGTATGGGTTCAGGTAAAAAGGGACCACCGCTAACCAACTCCGGATGTCATCGATGGTTACAGTGTCTGATTTCAGGCTGTTCATATATATATATATATATATATATATATATATATATATATATATATTATTCAAATTTTCTGCCCATGCGCCTGCGTGTGCAGTGGGGATAGCAAGGTTTCGAACAATGGAACTGCCGCTTGCGAAATTCTTTGCTGGCGTCCATGGGCTGACGCATTGTGTTTTTGCCTAAAATAGTCCGTGTCAAGACAAATTTGGCGACGAGGCGGCGGCATTTGCGTTGTTAATTCGTGTTTTCGAAGCCCGGTAGTCGCCGGGACTCGGCTTGAGCGCGCTCCTCTGCGAAGAAGAGACCCTGCGACGACGGAGGCGGACGGTTCGTAGAGTCCTTGCGTGTGGTGCTACAGCACGGCGGATCATTCTGGAGCATTGACTTGTGAGCACGCCCTACCTCCTAGACACCTTTCCGTGCCGCTTGAAGAGCGTACGGGCATAAACGGCGCATAGGCGGCACTTGAATCGCTATTCGAACAGCGATGCCTGCAAATGTGAGCAAAACCCCGCTCAATGCTATTCGCTGTATGGTTCTCGTGTTGAAAAACAAAATGCCTGTCATTGAACGTGTTTTTCCTTTCCGTTGCCTTTTTCCTCCCTTTATTTATGCTTATGCATAGGAACAAGAATAATTATTGAGTTTAATCAGCCCTTTCGTAAGATCTTGCGTATCTTTTTTTTTTCTGTAAAACAAGAACCACTTGTTTATTGCGTCATCTGCGAGGCTGCGAATGCGCATGCGCAGTGGACTTTTCGGGACTGCGTTTCGCGAGACGCTGCGAATGGTAGAGTGATAATGGCGTTTGCTCGCATTATAGTGGTATGCGTCATTTGCGTCAGCGCCGATGTGTGTTCCGCGGCGGCGTAGCACTACCGGTTACGCAGTCGATTGGTTGATATTTTAGTTTAGGTAGCTCTGGCATGACGTAAAAACGGACTACCGTGATGCCGGATCCGTATGCCGGGAGAGAGGTACTTCCGTTCTGTACTCGCGGACAACTTTCTCTGGCTATGAAGGGAAAAAGCTACGGAGGCAGAGTGAGAGAGAGAAAATGATAAAAGAAAGGTCGGGAGGTTAACCAGGACTGAGCCCGGTTGGCTACCCTACACTGGGGAAGCCAACCGCAAAGGCAAAGCGCGCACAAGTGAGAACGCGTCTGAAAATAGTCCCGCGTTTTAATCCACCATGTCGGTTAGGCTGGGTAAGAGAAAACGTAAGCACCTTATTACAAACCGTTAAGTGAGACGGGAACACACAACGCAGTGTCACAGCTTACTTATTTTGTGGCCTTTCCCTTCCGCGTCTCTGGGCAAATGCGAAACCGTCGCACGCGGAAGGTGACTGCGTCGATTAAGCGTCTGTTCCGAGCAACCAAAAGCACTGTCACACTCTGCCGGGCTACTTGGCTCGGTAACACATGTGCAGCAGCCAAGCGCCCGCAACTTTCCCTTCATAGCCGCAGAAAGTTGTCCGCGAGTACAGTCGCTGTTTTAAGCACCTAGTCACATCTGTCGACATGACGGCGTCGGTAACGGAACCTTTTGAATTCATCGTTCGTGCCTCTCTTTCTCTCTCTCCGTTTTTTTTTTTCAGAGGATGGTAACGCAGTTGAATGTTTGTGACGCGTTGTAGCTGCCCGTATTGTCGCAACGTGTCGAACACAACTTTCTTTTTTCGTTCCATTCTTTTTTTTTCTTTTTCACCTTCTCCGTCGTAAAGCAAACTGCGCCTCCTTCAGGAGCAATGCGAGAGCGAATTGGCATTATGAGCAATGTCATATTCAACCAGCGGTTATTTGTGAGAACTAGATTCGAACGGGACATTCGAACTTGCACCTGCGAGGAATAAGGTGCTGTAAACACACACACGCACGCACGCACACACGCACGCACACACGTGTGTTCGCTTGTGTGCACAGCCGAACGTAAATGTTTTCGGCGCGCGGAAATCGAAAATACGGGCCGAGTTGTTTCGTGTATGTGCCACTGAACTTGCGACATTGAGAGCGTACGTTACGATCGGAATGAGGAGAACGCACTCAACGTTTCAATTTAGGGACGACCCTCCCTTTTTTAACTTATAACGGCAGCGTCATGGGTGCTGCTCGTAGTCGGGTTGATCACTCACTGGGTCCACGGCAAATCACAGCTTGTCAACGCGTGCGCGCACCAGGCTTGGGTTACACCTCGCACGGGGAGAGAATAAAACAGGCCAGTCGCCTCTGGTCTCTTCGCGGGATTCTGACGTCGTGTCCTTGCGCTACGCAATTGAAACCGTGCTGCAAACACTTAGCACGCGATTTTCGAGCGACAAGTTTTGCCGTCGCGTCGCCGGTATTGTGGCCAGCCGCAGAATATTGCTTGACGCGCCCGGAAGTCAGCGCGGCGACTCCCGTTGGGGACAGCGATTGGGGATCAACACGGCAGCGACCAGTCCTCCCCCGGGCGCGCCCGCTTTGATCTGAATTTTCGCCCTTGCCACTCGCTTTCTGCCGTGACAGCTAAAGATAAACAGTAAAATGGGCCCTCCCTTCGTCTCTTCTCAAGCGTGCGCCGAAGTACCGGCGTTGTCGCTTCGTTATTGTTGAGCCCGGTTGTTTGTTACTGATGCTGTTAGGCCTGAGACGCCACCGAGAGCAGCGAAATTATTTTTATTGCGAAAGCAATACTGCTCGCACTTCCGACCCATCGGTGGTCGTGGCGCCTCCTTACACAGCTGCACGTCACGTGACCGTGTGACATCACGCCAGACCGAGAGACGGGGCCCCAGCTCGCGGCATGGATGGTGGAGGCGAAGCCTTGCGCGCCGCTGCTGCGGCGCTACCGAGAGAGGGCGCTCGCTGGTGTGACGTCACGCTAGGAGGATAAATGAGGCTACAGCTCGGCTCCTCGCAGTGGTCGGCGCGCTGCCTTGCGCTATGTCGGATAATGTATAGCAATAAGTTTAACAAAGGGCAACCATGTCCACACCATCAGCCGAACCAAGGCGCAGCCAAGGGTATTGCTTTCGCAATCTTCCAGGCTTAACCAAGCTAAGCCTTCAGCCAATTTCTTTAGTTTTGCTCACCAGATGGCGCCACGCCATTTCATGCTGGCTCCATTAAACTGATTCACACTGGCGATGACGGCATATTAAAACTATATCTAATGCACGTGCTATATAACACGTCGGCCTCTTAACGTTTGGGATTTTTTTTTTTTTTGCGGACGCTCGACTGTATTTGGAGAACAAAGTAAATTTGTAGCTACATTTTTTCACGATGACGGTGTTGCTATACAAGGCGACGGGGTCTACTTGTCGTTAGAATATCGTATGCATGAGGTTTGCAGTTTCATGCTGTTGGGGCTACGTACACAGTAAGTGATAGTGGGGGTCTCCCGAACAGTGATGTCGGTGTACCGTAGCACAGTGCTCACAGAGGAAGTGCGGAGCGGTGCATTGTAGAACACGTGCCATTTTAGTTTTTCTATGTGGCAAGAGAATCACTCGGAGCTACATCACTTATGATTGATGGTACTGGCACATTTCTGTACACCTTTTCAATGCATTGACGTCGCTTCAGCTGGCACTCGAAGCTGGAGCTCTGGCAGAGTGAGACCATCACATTAGAGGGCTGCCGTAAATTTTTGGCGCCAGTACGCGTTGTTGGTTTTACCAACCAAACGCGCGTATTGCGCAGGCCCCCATCACTTTCAGTACTGCTCTACAGTGATGTCGCAGTAGTGTAACATTAGACCTGGCCAGTGGCGATGCTGATGCCTGACATCAGGTACAGAGAGCGATGTCAATCGATGGAAAACAAAAGCAATGACGTCACTGTCGCATGTTACCCGATAACACATTGGGTGACGTATTTAAGCGGCTATGCACTAAGCGAGCCGTTCTTTCCCGCCGCAGACGAGGAAGCGTCGCATGCTGTAGCGGCGGCCTAGGTCCGTCAGAGTCGCTCTAGATTTGTATTGCCCTTCGCTCTATGCTTGTAGAGCGTATAAAGCTTGTTGACTTGATATAGCGAGCTTGCCTCGGTTCTTTTCCGAGACCATTGGAGCTTCGGGAAGCGCGAACCGCTGATTTACAGCTCCCTCTAGCGTGGAGCTTTCGCAAAGAGCTGCACCGTGCGTCATGAGCTGTCTCGTGACCTCGTGCGACTGGAGAGCGGCAACCGCGGGCGTCCGCTCCGCTCGCGGTTCGCACCGCCGACGGCAGCCCCCCCGGGCTTCGAACGCGGCCGCGCCTCCCGCACCGCGCTTGTCCCTGCCACCGGAGGTCGAGCCCCTGGAGCGTAACGACCTCGGGAAGGAGCCGGCGGGCCCCAAAGGGGAGAGAGCGACGCTCTGGTATTGCGGAGCGGCAGGAGAACAGAAAGAAAGCGAGAAGGTGCCCGTAATTCGCCCGTTTTTATAGGGGCAGGCGACCCCCGGTTTGTGGGCGCCTGCCGCCACGCCTTTTGCGACGGAGGCCTCGGTGCCGCCGACGCCGAGACACGGCGCTATGCTCTCGAGAGACGCTTTCCCCGTCTTTTGTCTTTCCTCGGAGAGAAGGGAGCTCTCCGGCGATGAAGAGAGAGAGAGAGAAGCAGCAAGAGGAGGGTTGCTTTCCCGCCGCCGTCGCTTATGCAAACAGCGCCTATGAAGGAAGTTTCGAGAGTACGCCGGGATAGGCGTACAAGGCATTCGGCTATCATTGAGACGCTCAGAGGTGTGTACGGAAGCGAACTGTAGCAACTGAATTTTTTTTTCTTCTTTATCTTTTTTTACGGCCTAAATTGTTCATATATCAGATACGTATATTGAAGAAATAATCAGCGAAGCTTCCTTGAGTGACATACGCCGTCTTTTGTTGTAAAATGTAATGTGCCTCCTGAACTCAACAGTAAGATACAGCGTACACATCACGTGGCTTTCGGATGACGTGGCGTGTGTAGTGTCACGACAATGTGAAATTGCCACAATCTTCTCTTAGTACCACACGGCCGTGCATGTATTTATGTGGCTCACTAAGGGTGTACTACACTGTGTAAGGATAAGGAGCAGGGTCTTGTTTAGCGCGGCGGAGCATAAACCACTACCCGAAACGCACTCCCTTTCTCTCTCTACCTTTATTCCCCTTTGGCGGTCTTGTCCTGCTTCGCGTCCTGCTGTCTTTGGCGCCTTTCCTATTTCTGCCTTGACCGTTGGGACACGACATCTCTTCGCTCGAGGTTGCATTTGGTGCAGCGTACGTCTTGCGCAAGCAGCTCCCGCAGTTCAGTGGAGCTGTGTTCGGTGTGTGCCGAAGTCTTACTGCTTGGCGAATTCGGTGATATCCGCTGTCCTCCTGACCATCTTTTTCCGACAAGGTTAAAATGGGTGTGGGTGTCTCGGCCACGGCGGCTGCATTTCGATGGGGGCGGAATGCAAAAAAAAAAGAAAAAAAAAAGAAAGCCAGTGTACTTAGATTTAGTTGCACGTTAAAGAAGCCGAGGTGTTCAAAATTATTGCGCAGTCCCCCACTGAAAACCACATAAAATAAAGAAAAATAAGTAAAAAATAAAATGGGTGTGGGAAAACATTATGTATATATATATATATATATATATATATATCGCCACCCCAATGCGAGTTATTCGAAAGCCAAAACCTTCTCTACATTTTGCCATCTTTGCACTGTCTGTCGGGTTTCACGGTTACCGCATTATTTCTCCGGCGTGCTATTTTTTTCGGGCTAGTGCAATGCTGTTTCTTGGCCTCAAGGTTCGCCATGTAGGCTGTCCCGTATCGGAATCCGGACTCTCCTGCTGCGCCTCGGAAGCCGCTGTTGGCGCTCGCTTCCTCGCGTTCTCCTCTTCGTGGTCGGTATTTATCGTCGCCCCCTCCGCTTCGTTGTGCGCCCCAAGAGGCGTTTTAGATCATCGGTCGTTCTTCGGCGTTTCGTTGCGTCCGGATGCTCTGCGCGTCAGAGCGTTGCGTTTCTTGTTCTTTATATTTTCTCTCACCGCTAATGCTTTCCCGTGAAAAAACTCGTGTAAGCCGGAGCACAGCTTCGGTGGGGGAATGCGGGCTCTCACACCCTCCTTCGCCCCCGGAGCTCCGCTCCAGGGGGGCGTGCTCGCGTGTCTTGTTTACCCCCGCTGTCACGTTCCCTCCTTTCGTGGGGTCTCTCTCTCCCTCTCTCTCTATCTCCTAACCCGCGTATAGACGCGGGTTAGGAGTTGTGGCGCTTCGGAAAACCAAGAGGAATGCAAGTCGGTAGAAAGCCGGGGAAGGCCTCGGCAGCAATAACAGCGGGTCTCGGTTGTGCCAGACAGCCTGGTGCCACCAGCGGCAGCTTTACTTTTATTTTTTCTTTCTCTCGATGCTTGGCTTCCGGTTTGCGTATTTTTCTGTTGTCTGTTCCTGCACCGCTTCTCTCTCTCTCTCTCTCTGACGCTTTGCATTTACGCCGGGGAGGCTCGTAGGCGGGTAAGGGGATAGAACTGCATATACGCGTGTATATGCGCCTCTGCTGCCGCCGAGGACGCCGTCGACTGAGCGGCTCGGCGGGCTTCGTTGCTTGGCTCTCGGAAGGGGATCGTGTCGCTCGTCTTGGCTCGATGTTTGCGTTATGCGACAAGCAGCGGCTCTTTTACGCGCATTTCTTTTCCTGCGTGTGGCCTTGCTTTATTCATTCCCATTTTTCAGTGCTCCCTCTGTCGCCCCCTCCTCCTGTGTCTTTCACTGTCTTTTTCTCCGTGGGCTGTATATAAATTTGTTTCCGAAGCCTTTACGCACTCTGGCACGCTACCTTCCTCGCTGTCCAAAGCCACACACACACACACACACACACACACACACACACACACACACACACACACACACACACACACACACACACACACACATTTATATATATATATATATATATATATATATATATATATATATATATATATATATATATATATATATATATATATATATATATATATATAGTTTAAGCCTTGTCTTGCTGCTGCTTCTTGGAAGTTATCGCGGTAGTGTGCGTGACCTCCTCCTCCACTTTTTTCACCTATTCTTTTTTTTTTTTTTTCGTTATTGATAAGAAAATGAAGGAAGGCGTCTTTGTCGCTTTGCTGTACCGACTTCTGCTCCTGTTAAGTGGCAGTAAAGAAAAATATGATTTCAGGAAACGTGACAAGTTCAGTAACGCGAACAATAAAATAGCTGAAAGACATGGGACGTTCACAACTCACGGCATATGTGTTTAAGTACGGTAGTGCTTTGAAAATTTACTTTTATTTTATTTACAGCTCTTACTTCACTTGGCGGGTGTTTCTTGCGTAGAGATTTCGTCTGCATCGTCTTGGAATTCAGCTTAGAGGATACACGCGGCTTACCTGCAAATTATTTTCGGATCTTTGCACTCGGTCTGCTTTGTCTGAAGAGGAAATCCTGTCATTTTGTCAACTCTGAACCCATTGTCAAATGCGCCGTCTTCAAAGGGGCAATCTAATATGTCATTTATGGCGTGAGCCAGGAGGTTATGTGCGAGACCTACTGTGATGGCGGTACCGCCATAGCGCCAAAGCGCGGAGCCCGATGTCGTCGTGCCTATCGGTTGCTGCGCTGTTGCAGTAACGCTGTCACACTGGTTGTGGCGTGCTTTTCGAATGCATTACGACACCTTAGTGAGTCAGCGATCTCGTGTTTCGTTTGCGGCTGCGCTAACCGCATTTGGAAACGCCTCTGCGAACATCGTTCGCGCCTATTTCGCTTTGTGTGTCTTGTTACCTTCAGCCGGGGAGGGTGCAGTGAGTGTATGCGTCTCTGTGTGGAACTTACGGTTAGGTACTCGTTGGCGTGCCCTCCCCAACGTGACGAATCAGGAGTCAGTCGCGGTGGACTATGGCGTTGGTGCTGAGCGCAAGGTGCCGGGTTCCGCCCTGGTTGCTTAGTGGCTATGGTGTTGGGCTGCTGATCGCGAGGTCGCGGTATCGAATCCCGGCCACGGCGGCCGCATTTCGATGGGGGCGAAATGCGAAAGCACCCGTGTACTTAGATTTAGGTGCACGTTGTTTGATGCGGACCCTTTTCTTGGCAGCACTCGAGTTCCCCAATCGCCGTCGCATTCCAATTAAGGTGCGCGGAAGCGCGTCTAACACGTTCCCGGACCTGTCAGACAAGTTGGCGACTGCCGCCTCGTGCGCCGTACGTCGAGCTATTGTCTCCACCCCCATGCTTGACTCTTCCCGAAAGTGCAGCAGGAGCCTTGCACGGTTCCAGGTAATCGGTCCCGAGCGAAGCTGTTCTGCAGCTCTGAAAGGTCGCTCGAAAACAACCCGTCTCCTCCAGCTGAGCGCTTGCAGACCAGGAGGCAACGCCGCGGCAAGTCACCCCTCGGACAATGGAGCCCTTGGAGCCACACCATCAGCCGCTGGTGACGGCCCTTGCTGGCCATGAGGCAACGCCCGTGGCAAGTCACCCCTCGGTCAGTGGAGCCCTCTGAGCCACACCATCAGCGGATTGTGACGGCACTTGCACGGGCGCCTACGATTGGCCGAAAATGACGTGACCCCGAGACACCAAAGGGGTTAAAAGCGAGAGACTGGGAGTAGAGAGAAGCATTACTTCACCCATTCATTTTTTTTCGTTCTTGCCACGGGCCGCAGCGTCCGATTTGCTGCCGGCCGTCAATGACTTTATGACTGTTAATTGTTTTGTGTTACTAATGTAAATAAACCTCCTGTTTCATCTCAAAATCCTCCTCAACGTCGGCCAACTTACGTACTCAATGGCAAGATCCAATAACGTTAAGGAACCCTGGATAGGCCAAATTTCTGGAGCCCCCACTATGGCATGCAGCACAGTCAGATCGTGGTTATGGCACGTAAAACTCCGTATATATATATATATATATATATATATATATATATATATATATATATATATATATATATATATATATATATATATATATATATATATATATATATTATTTTTAAGGGGCCGGGTTCCATTGCGGTTTTAGCATTCCGATAGGGGGCGGAATGCTAAACGCTCGAGTAATGTGATTTGGTACACGTCAAAAAGCACCAGGTTTCGAAATTAGTGCGGGGATAAGAGAGAATGTGAAGTTCAGTGAATTCGCTCGTTACCCGCGATCCTCGCGCCTCCTCTACTAAGGGCCGGGCAACGTCGTTCGAATAGCCCTTCTCTCTCTCCTCCTGTTTTTCTTCCTCTCCAGCTGCGACCGCAGCGTCGCCTGTCCTCGTTGTGTTTTCCACCGGCTCGTTTGATGTTCCGGCCCCGGAGGTGTCGAGACGGAGTAGAAGCCCCGCGGTGCACTAGGCGTGTACTGCCAACCGACCGCTCTTGTCGCCCGTCGTTGGCCGCGCAGCCGCAGCTGGCTTCGGCGCTTTGCTTTTGTTTCGGTTTGCCGCCGCCGCTTGGCTTTTCGCCGCTCGCCTCCGCGCCCGCTGAGCGTGAAATCTGATCCCACCGGCGAGGACGGCGCGGCGGAAGCGGCCTGACGACGACGACGACGGAAAGTGGTGCGCTGGCTTTGAACGGAAGTGGCGGCGGCGTGTTTAGTGTCGGGGGGGGGGGGGGGGGGAAGGGAGAGCGTCGCTGCGCTGGCTTCGGAAATCGTTGCCGCGTTGAACGTCTCTCTCTCTCTCTCTCTGACGGTAAATTCAAAAGGCGCCGCCCCTCGTATAACGCGACATTTTTTACAAGGAAGAAGATGAAAAGGCGGCGGGAAATGGGAATCGCGTGCCTTTCCGTGTCCTTGCATACACGCGCCGCTCGTTGTGAGATGACAGGGAACGGTCGTAACGAGGCAGGTTGAGGAGCGACACGAGCGATGAGTCTGCTGCCTGCGCGTTCTTTTCTTCTCTTTTTTGTCATCTCGCGGTTGTGTGATGCGGTGGCGGCGCCTGTACGTTTCGCTTCACCTCTACTGTAAATTGACTCTGTATGCGCTATGGCAGAAATCGCGAATGAACGAGCTCAGGTGAAAACCGTGTTGGCGGTTCGCTTGTTTTCGGCGGCACGTAGCACAAGCGGACGCACGATGAAAGAAAAAAAAAGAAAGCCTAAAGTGCTTCAATAATTTCTCCAGCTAGTTGTCCCTTGGTTAACTAACATGCCCAGTGCGCGATTTCCGTCACCTATTCTCGCACGTTACAGGTAAGCGCGTCGTGTCACACGCTGTAGTAGTGAATCCGGCCGTTGGCGAAAGTGCAACCGGGTGGTCGTTTACACGCCGACCGCGAAAGCGGCAGGCGAATCTGCACGGACGCGATCCTAGTGTGCGATATATATATATATTATGAAGCTGTCGCGTCTCCTTTCGTCAGACTTGGCCGCTTCGCAAAGAGGAGGCAGCGAACGTGAGAACCGTTGAGGGATAGGGCAGCGTCGTAGTGCCAGACGAGAAGCGGATGGCTGCGGCGCTCTGCCTGCGACAACGGCTCGGAACAAGGCGGGGAAGGGATGCCGGCGATGGTCGGCCGAGCGTGTTGTTCTCGGGTTGCAGCCGTGGAACGCCGCGTTGACTCGGGTGCACCTGCATCGGCACTCGCCTGAAGTCCATCTCTCTCTCTCTCTCTCTCTCTCTCTCTCTCTCTCTCTCTCTCTCTCTCCGTGCAGGGTTGGTACGGCGTCCGCGGTCGTTGTTGTGATATTCTGGGTTGTGCTCCTTTGAAGCCGCCGGGAGGCTGCTGCGGAATGCGGCCCTCTTTTGTGGGACCTTGTGAGGAGCGATGCTTCGCGTGGGTGGCATGTCGCCTCTCCTCCTTCCCTCAATCACTTCGCGTCGGACGCTTTATTTTCACGTTCACGCCTCGTGGGCCGAAAACGAAGCGCGACGCTTTTCTTGGCTGCGGCCGACTTTGTCGCGCCGTGACCGACCGATTGGGGGGGGAGGGGGTGACCCGGTTGCGGCGGGGTCTGTGGCAAAGCGCCCGTTTCTGGGAAGTTGGAACGCGAAGCGCTGGGCCGTTCGCGTTGCGCCGGGAAAGATTTATCTCCTCGAAGTGAACCGAAGCATTATATTACGTGTATAAATGAATGTCAAAGCGTTTACGAATATCCGAAACTTCCGAATAAATAATCGAATATCTTCCTTTCCGAATAAACCCGCGAATAGTCTGTATTCGAAAAATTCGAAGCGTTCGCGGACACCTCGCTTCGTCCGCTGCGTCTACACGCTCAAACATCAAATCGAAAAAAAAAAAAATTCGAACACTTTCATCCCGTGCGCAGTGGACGGCATGCTGCGTCGCTCACATGCCAGACTTTTCCGTCTAAACACGATCACTCGCAATAAAAACATTTGAGCCGCACGCAATTCGGCAGCCGACGGCGACGTCGCCAGTGCACCTGGAGCGTCCGTATAATTTGCTGGCGCAGCAGTAAACGAACTTGAGCGACACTGATTCGTGTCGGTAGTTTAGTGCTTGCAGCTCGCTCGCTCGCTAATTTTTTTCTTTTTTTTCTGTGGTGAGTCCCGCGTCGTATATTACATAGCGAAGGCGTAACTTGCACGTTTCATTCAGCGGCGGTCACTGACGGGGATGCCCTTGCCTCCCTCAAGGTGAATCCGTTGCGCATTACGACTGGCCGAAGTGCCCCCCGAAAATGACATTTGAACAACGCGGGGCCCGGCCATTTGTTCTTGGCTCAATGTGCGTCGACGAGAGTGTTGGATTCGGGCGGCCATTCGTCGTCATTGTCATACGAAAGGTGCAGCAGGATAGGCAAACGAACTAGTTGGCTTACGTTCGGCTTATGAACTATTTTTAAAGCGTACCTGAAAGACAAACGTTTCTTTCGACCACCGTCTTTTTCGTTGAGATTTAAATATTTCTTGGGGACGATACGAAGATTGTCTGCTGCTTACTTCCGTGCCTACGCACTCACGCCCTTCCGACCAGTACAGTTTGGCCTGGAAGCTGCGAATAGGCTCTCTTTATTCTGGAAAGTGTGGCCTGGGATGAGACGGCGCAAGCATCTCGCTTTTCGAACGTTCGCTTGCGCCCACGTGATTTGGCCGGCGCTGCGCTTTCGCCAGCGTTCGTCTGCTCGGCGAGGCGGGAGCGCCAGTTGAACACCGCCTACCTGGTGACATAGGAAGCGAACGTTCGGAAAGCGAGTCGCGTTCCGCCTGGACACATACGGCGCGAACCTGCGTGCGCCTTTGTGTCGGGTCTAAACGGCGTTGAACCAATGCCGCCGCTATGCGATTTTGTTTCTCTAGACTATACCGTCTCCGAATGGTCCTGGAGGCGAAGCTTTCACGCTGGAACGCCGATATCCTCGGTTTGCACCGAAATCTCGGCCCTACGGCAACAACGCGGATAGCTTCGCAGCGGGACGTCCTCGCGTGGAGGGGGGGGGGGGGGGCTCAGAACACACTTTCTGTCGCCGTGTCTTTTGTCGCTGCTGCTGCTCCTACACGGTCGGTTGGCCACGCCTGGCCGGACGCGAGGAGGACCCTACTGGCTGAAACGCGACGCTGTCCGCCTCCCCCCGCCCCCACCTCCTCTTTCATTATCGCCCACCCCTCACAGTCTCTAACTTTCTTGTCGCGAGTGCTGTTGTTGTGCTGTGGTGTTGGTAGGAAGGGGGCGAAAGCGGCCAAACCGAACGTGTGTCGGTTGCCGCCGCAGGTGCAGCCGGGCTAGCCACCCGAAAAAGACGCGCGAGAGCCTGCCCCCCGCTCTCGGCGCACCTGCAGCAGCTTTGGTTGTCGCCGTCGGCCTGACCTTGCACGTGGTGTCGTTGCTCTTGTTTGTCCCTGGGATTATTAATTAAAGCCCCCGTCGAAAGACGAAGTGTGTGTAGGGAGGAAGGGGGCGGCAACTTTCTTTTCAGGCCACGCGCTCGCTACCCCATTCCGGCGTTCTTTCCTCCTTTACTTTTTTTTTTTTTTTTACGCCTCCCGCGCGCATCCTTCTTCTGGAGACGTGTGGACACTGTCAACACGCACACTGGCTGCGCGCGCGTTTTTCGTTTCTTGCACCGTTTCTGTTTTCTTTTTTTTCCCTTACTGCTCACTCTTTCTCTCTCTACGGTCCAGCTTTCGGAGCCCGCCGAGTGTTTGCCGGCTTCTCTGCTTCCCGTACGCGGCTGGATTATGTGTGACGCTGTGCTCTCCTAAATCCGCGACCAATCACCGAACGGAATGGACGAATGTGTGGCTTCCCCGTCATTCCCTCGCATTCGCCCCCCCCCCTCCTTCCCTTCCCTTGGAAGATCAGCGAGCTCTCCGCAATCTTCGTGTCTTCGCCTCGCGAGCTTTTCAGTGCTCTCCGCTCTCTTCTTGTCTCTGTTTTTTCACTCCCTCGAGAACAGGACAGATTTTTTTTTTAAATGCGGATTTTGGATGGAGTTTGCGGGGCGACGTCCAAGACCGAAGCCTTATGTTTCGTCGCACGACTTAGTTGCGGCCACATCAGCGGCGACATTCCTTTCTTTGCCGTGTTTTTTTTTTCTTCCCTTCGTCTTTTGTTTGCCTGTCGACACGGCTGAAGGGAGAGATGGACTGAAAGGGGGAGGGGTGCTTGTGGCACTGCGAAAAATGCGAGGAATGTTCCAGCGCCAGATGTGTCCCGCTGTGCTATTATTTACCACTTTTAACCCAGCATGCTATATATAGTACCTCGGCTGTTTACGGACGTGTGCGGATTCTGGTCGAGCGGTCGCGTTTTTTGTTTTTTGTTTTTTTTTTCTACCCTGCACGATGACGTATTCGCTATGGGCAGGCAAAATGCGGTGTACCCGGAGGACCTGACCCTGGCTGACACACACACACACACACAAAACATACTTAGAATAAAAAAAAAAACTGAGAAATGAGATTTCTGGCAGAACCCTGATGCAACAGACACAGAAGAGCGATTTTCAAGCCACACGCATTATTCTCTCATGCAGACGCCAACTACACTCCAGCACCTCTTTATAGAACGGAATGACCTCTTCTTTCTAGTGGCCAAATGGAAGACAGAGTGCGCACAAGTGTTCTAGCTCGTGGAATGTGGGATGCGACGTATACGTGCCAGCCGCGTGAAAGAAGTGTAATACAGTCGAACCCCTTTACGACGAAGTGCTTGGGCCGTCCGAAATCCTTCGTTATACAGGTCACTTCATTGTAACGGTTGCGCAGCGCATAGCTCACGTAAGAGCTGGTCGTTCCGTTCTATGAAGGGGTGCTCGACCGCGGTTCGCGGCGGCACGAGAGAAGCGGGCGTGCGGCTTGAACATCCCCGCTGCCGTGGTCTCTGTTGCGCCAGGGTTTCGATCGCGCCGAACTCTGCACTTCGTGACCCTCGTCAGTGACACAGCCACTAGCAAGCCACGGTGTTTGTTAACAAGCCACGAATTTCGGCGATATTGTCCCCGAATACTAAGCGAGGCGAAAAGGTGCAAAAGGCGGAAGCAAGGAAGGCATCGCGGACGTCGTGACTGCCTCGGACTGCGGAGGGAAACCGAGCTGTACCGTCGCCGGTTCGGAGATGAAGGAGGTTTGGAGTCGGAAGGGACGATTGGATAAAAAAATAGGGGGGGGGGGGGGATGTGTTATTGCGCACTGCGCCTCAGTCAGTATGAGAGCTTACGCATTCTCGAAGTAAAAAAAAAAAAAAACAGTGTTCAGTGAAGCACGCGGGCTCGTAGACTGATAACGTTCGGATGAAGTTCTATTGGTACTCGGACTTGGTCGAACGTTAAGGGAAACCACCTGTGAAGATAAGGAAAAAAAAGTAGAATAATAATAAACATGTGTGCCTTCGACAAATGTGATTTTAAGCAGAGTACGGCGTTTGCAGATTTTAGCGCTGGCACCACTAGACTATCTTCAAAGTTCCTCCCGCCACCTCAGATTTTTTTTTTCCTTCTTTGCAATCCCAAAGTGCTCTCTGTTTGATTATACCCCGCGTTCTGCTTCTCCTACATGCGGCGCGGCGGCGACGCCTAGCGTCAGGACCAAACCGGCAGGCATTGGGGGGGGGGCACGGAAGAGGAAGGCTCCTTCCTTGCAGTCCTCGTTCCGTTCATCCGGAGAAGGACTGAGCACGGTTCCCCGCCAGTCGGACCCCGGTTGCCGTTTCTCGGAAGACCCCTGCCAGAAGAGAGGAAATGGCTCGGGCCGCGGTTTCCTTCGTTTTGTGCCGGGCTGCGCGCTCGCTTCTCACTGTTGCTGCTGCTGCTGCCGTTTTCAGCTCAGCCCGCGTTCATTCCCAGCCCCCGGTTCTCGCGCTTCCATCCGGTGGCTCCCTTCTCCCCCATCATTCCGCGCGTATCAAGTTATCGACAGCTCATTTGCTTCATCCGCCGTGAGGGGTGGGCTTACCCTACCCCACCCTGCTTCCCGAGCCGCAATTCTCGAGGGTCCGGCCCGGCCGACGGATAAGTCTGTCGTCGAAATTACCTGCTTGTCCGTGCGATCCCAGACAGAAGCCTGTCTCACTTTCCTTCTTTTCCTTTTTTTTTTCCTTCCCCCTGTTGGAGCGTGTGCGGCAAATTGAGAAGAAACCCTGTTTTGGGTCTCTCGAGGTTTGCCCGTGCACGAATGAGAGCTGATCGAGCGCCTGGTACCGTCCCGGCCGTGACAATTTGCACCGCCTTATACGCGGGGTGGTTTTGTCTGGTGTGCAGGAGATGGGGTAAAATCGTGCGGCCGAGACGAATCGTTTTCGACCGTGTATCAGCTGGTTTGGCTCTACTCGGTTGATGAAGACGACGAGTTGTTAGTTCAACGTCATAGTAAACAGGGCAAGATGAACAGGGTAGAAAAAAAAATCTGCACCCGGGTTTTCTGATTCCTTCGTCTTCTGTTATGTTCACGTCTGTTTCATTTCTGTGATATGGATTGTGCACAGCGTTGAACCGAATAGTTCAGCACCGCGGCGTCATCTTTCGTCGAGAGGACAGTTGTTCGACTTGTGCTTTTTTTTTTTTTCAAAGGCGTACTTTTTGTTACGATTATTAATATTTACGGTACTTAGAAGATGTTTTCACCTTTAATTTACACTGGCTACTCCTTTTCGCATAGATATACATTCGTGCGAGACTTTCAGCTAGTTTGAAGGCAATCACTACACCCGCGCTTCCATATTTAGCCGCGTAGGCTCGGGGGTATTCTTATGAAATAGTCGTGCTTGGTTGCGAATGAACGAGTACATCTGGCAAAGCTGTGCTCGTCTCACTCCTTTTGTGCTCATGCATATGACGTCACGGGCCCGCTACACCGGCTGAGTGGCTGCGGTGTTCTACCGCCTATTAGAAGTCGCAGGTTCGATTGCAGACTGTTGAAACTGCATTCCATTGGGGTGAAAAAGAAAAAAAAAGTGTTCGTGTACCGCGTTTTTGGTTGCACGCTAAGGAATTCCAGGTGGTCGTAATTCACCCAGAGTCCTGCTCTACGGCGAGTTGCTTCGATATGTTAAGCCCAATGAATGAATGAATGAATCAATCAATCAATCAATCAGTGAATAGGGGCTTGCCCATCTTCTGCGCTGATCCGTGCGAGGAGCCGTTCCTTTCGCACCCACGGTGTTTTCAGACGTTCCTTCGGGCGCCACCGTGCGATCGCACTGCAACAGCAATTATCTACAACCCGCGCTCGTTATCTAATTACCTCTGAGGCGTAGCATATTAAGATCGAACTTGCAAGTGTACGGGAGGAAGCTTCCAATGCAGCAGCTCTTCATCCGCGCATTAATCACTCGAGCTGTCCCCGGGAGTGCGTTCGTGTAGTGTGTATATATATATATATATATATATATATATATATATATATATATATATATATATATATAAATCGATGAGAGGCCCCCTATCAGCGCGTCAGAAGCGACCCTTCTTTTGTGCTGACAGACCGAGTCTTTCTTTACCTATTGTCTTATTTCATAAGCTCGTCGGCCGTGTAAAAGAAAACGTTTTGTTTCACTTTCTTACCGACAGGCCAGTGGTGGATGGGGAAGACGGGCAGAGAAGTTAGGAGGTTACTGACGGGTTCGTTGTCTACGAAAGGACGTGAAAGAAGAGAGGATCGCCCATCAGGGCCAACTTTTTTTCAAGGTCCTCCCCCACCCTCTAAAGAGCCTACGTATATAAGTTATAGCCCGCCCACGCTATTCGAAGCTTCGCGGGCGGCGGCAGCTTCGCTCTCCTAAGTAGCAAAACAAGTGAAGTGAGCGCGTATATCTACTGCGGGGGGGGGGGGGGGGGAGGTTCCTGCTTTGTCCCCCCCCCTCAACGTCTTCTTTCAAGCGTCAAGGCTGTGAAGCGCAAAAAAAAAGGAAAGAAAGGAAGAAGGGCAGTTAAGTGATGCTTCAGTTACGCAGGGCTGCATGGCTGGCTGTGCAAGGCGGGGAGAGAAAAGGAAAACAACAACAACAAAAGGCCCGAGAGACAACCGTTCCTTTGCACGATGAGGTGAAGCGAGAAGGAAGCGGCACGTCGACGCCAAACGAGATTTAAAGTGATCGAGAGCCAATGATGCAGTTTTTGCAGCGGGCCTTCCTGCCGCTCCCACTGTTCCTCACTCTGCGCGTCAGTTCGCCGCGAGGCTTCCAGAAAATCGACGAGCGCGCGACGGGCACGTCGTGCGTGAAAATAGAACGCGGATGGAGAAATGAGTGCGTTAAAGAAAAGGGGGAGGGGCGGGACAGATCTTAAGGAAAGAGACCAACGCGCGTCCCCTCCCTTACCTCCTTACCTCTGCAGTGAGGGGAAGCCTCCTTTGACGGATGGCTCGAGAACGAGCGGCAGCTTGGGCCTTCGGTGGGACTAGAGGGGACTTTTTTTTTTTTTTTTTTTAGTTTTTTGATTCCGGGCGGAAGCGTCAACTTGGCGCGATTCATCGGCTATTTCTTCAGTCGTTCGCGGAAACGCGGAAGGTTCTCGTCCTGGAAGCGTTCGCAGTGCAGTGGCTGTTGCTGCGTTCCGTAAAACCGGCACGGTTGATGGTGATGCCGGTGACGATACACGATGACGATTTTCTTTTTTTTTTTTTCATCCATAGTTTCGTTCGGTTCGTGTCGTCGAGGCACGCAGTAGCTCAGAATACTTGCGATTCCCACGCTGAAGGGGTTAGCACTCCCAGCTTGGGGCCTGTAATTGCGCTGCAGAGAAGGGAAAAAAAGTGTTAACGGGAGGGAGGTGAGGTGGGATTATGTTATGAGATTGAAGGGAGGGTTGTGGATTACGAGCTGAACAGAGCCAGACAAGGTGCGAGTGTAAATATCATTCCTATCAGAGTGACTTCGTTCTTCCACGCATGCTCCTGTCCCGTCTTTTCTGTCACGGCGGCCGCATTTCCGTAGGCGGCGAAATGCGAAAACACCCGTGCGGGGTACTCAGATTTAGGCGCACGTCAAAGAGAACCCCAAGTGGTCTCCGGACTCCCCCAGTACGGCGTGCCTCATAATCAGAAAGGGGTTTTAGCACTTAAAACCCCACAATTTAATTCCGTCTTTTCTGCTTCTTTTTTTAACCCCCCCCCCCCTTTTTTTTTGTTGAGCGGTACACTAGCTTCTCGAAAGAATAAACATTTGCTTTGCTTGTTAATCAGCGCCGTTGTCTGTCCGTTCTTTAAGTCCAGTTTTTTTCACTGTTTTCTTAAGCCCTGAGCCCACAAGCCCAAATACGTAGGCTTCTGTAGAACGCCTGGAGTTTCGGCGCTGTAGATTTCTGGTGCGAAGCTAGATTACAGTTGCAGCTCCGCCGACTGCGTGCAGCAATACAACGGAGCAGGAAGTCGGAACAGAGTTGTTGTGGTCCCTTTTCTGCAGCGTGGGAATCATTTGCAGCCTATGTGGGGAGACCTGGAGCCTTTGTCCGTCGTTTCTTCTCTGCTCTATCAGGCTGTCCACGGGGTCTTCTCAGCCGTTTGTCGAACCGATTCGACATAGTTCGGAACGGTTACTGCAATAGGTTCCTACGGTTCTGGATCGGTCGCACTATGGCGGGAAAATAAACAGTTCGGTCCTGATCCAGCTGAATATAACGGTGAATTCAGCCGGGTTTTGGTTGAGTTCCTGTTTGGCTTGACGATGTGTCGCCAACACATGACGCACACTAAATGCTGTGGCGCCATACTGTAGACCGATATCATTGGCACTTACGCGCCAATGACGGCGTCATTCGGTACGCCCTTACAGCATCAAAATGGTCTGACACTCCATTGCCGAGGCATTGTCTTCGAGGTGAGACGAGACTAAGCAAAAGCAGGTTTTACCGTTTAGTGCTTGTCATAAAAGTTCGCACGAGCTATACTGAGGGACATGAGTATAGCTCATGCCGAACTGATGTCCTGCTGTCTACTCGTACTTTCGGGGCGGCGGTTCATGCAGCCTGTAAAAAATGGCCATTTCATAATTTTCTTTGAACTCGGTCCTTTCGTTCGTTTATTTCCTGTGTCAATCTAGTCAGTCATCGTAAATTTGTCGTATGGCAGTATTAGCTTCACTTAGCCTCTGTTTCCTATCATTTGGCTGTCCGAAATTACTACGGTCTCCAGAAGTAACATTAAGATATCACAAATAATCACCCTTGGCGAGTGCCGCTGCGATGCAATATCTACGCATAAACTCAGTGACGCGTCGAGACTCGTCAAAAGTGTCAAGGCATTCGCATGTGGCGAAAAAGGAAAGGAAAAAAGAAAACTCGTTCAATATAAAGAAATAGTGATTGTAAGGCACTCTGTTGCTCTAAAAGCATAAGATAGAGAGATGCAAGAGTCCCGACTAATGGTGTGCACTAAACACAAAGCGCTAGCGCGTCTACTGTCTCAACTCTGTTGCATCCAAGGTACAATCGACTCTAGTTAATTTGACCCGGTTAATTCGACTATTTGCTTTATTCGATAATATCTTGCGGTCCCGCAAGAGTCGAATTGACGGGAGTCGATTCGATCGTGTGTGGCCATTCACCTCGGGTTGTTTTCTGTACAATGAATTCCGTTTGAAATGTCGTCTCTGGACGCGTTTCACGCACCACCATCCGCGCCGACGCGGTACTATAGTTTCGCTCGTCTACTTCTATTTTCATGCTACTAGTTTCACTCTTGGCGCCACTTATCTGAGCTTGTAAAAGACGCGTTTTGAGTTCACTCACGCGTGTTCCTCGCTACAGAGATGCGCAAGCTGCTGCCCCGTGGCGAGTTATACTCCGTTCAGTTCTTTATTTCCTTTACATTTCGAGCTTCTATCCTTCAAAAGCTGTTCTGTTCGTTTAGTCGCTCATTGTTTTCGTGTCCGCTTTTGTCGGCTCTAGCAGCGGCGGCGGCAGCGAGCAGCCTGACTCATGATTCTGCTGTTGAGAAACCACATTTCCATTCTCCTTTTCTTTGGTTGGTTCGTTTTTCTTTGTGTATACGTAAGGAAAATTTGCAGCGCAAGGCAGGCCGGCGCTCCTTCGCCTTCGCGTTGGCGCCTTCGACTCTCGCTTTCACGCGCGTCTTCGCTTAACCTTTCGCTTGGCATTTTCGAACGTTGTTCCCCTGGAATTCGTTCGCCTGCTCCTCCTTGCTTTGCTCGGCCGAAGCTGCCGTTGCTCTTCTGCGTCTTTCGACCACGGCATCCGTACGGTGGCGCTTTCCGTCATCGACGTCGTCGCGCATTCTTCTGCCTGCGTCGCAGTGAGCCGTTATGGATAGAAAATAACGCGCGTGGCGGCGCGGCCATAATCCGCGAAGACCACCCCAACGTCCTGCTTTTTGTTTTGTTTGTTTGTTTGTCTGTGGCCCGCTCGACGGTACGGGGCTCGCCGGAACTGTGTGCTTCGCCCTGGGTTTTTTCGTTCCGTCTCGGAAGCGTGCCTTAATTTGGGCCGGCGACTTTGGGGCTTTACTTTCACAGTGCCGATTGCCGTGAACGATGGGGGCCGTGTAGGCCTTGCGCCTTCTGGAAGGTGCGTACAACTGTTCTTGACGATTCGACGTCGCTGCTTCTCTTGTCCGCGCACTGGCGTTCTCGCGCCTAGCTTCTCTCGATCTCGTGCGTAATTTTGTCTCTTTGATGAAGCGTTAAAGCGATGTTAGGTGCGTTTTAATTGCAGCAGCTCTCTAGATCCTGGGTGCATAGAATCTTGTGGGATTTTTTTTTTTTTTCTGTGTTTGCTCGCCGTGACCCTTGCCGTTAGTCTCCTTTGACCGTGATGCACCTTGAACTTCACAAAAAGTTGCTTAGCTTGAACGGGTTCTGCTGATAACGAACGTACAGAGCCGCCGTAGTTCTTAACCACTGAGTTAGTCTCATACTGGTGTCAACACGGCGCGCTTTCGATCGCGATCGAGCCCGATCCGTATCGGAATTCACCACTGGAATTACCGCCCTCGCGCGGCTGGCTCAAAGTGTGCCAATGACGACTGTGAAATTTGATCCGGATCGGGCTCGATCGCAATCAAAAGTGCGCCGTGTGACACCCGTAATTAGATTAAGGACATGTATTTTCGCTGTTAGTGTTAAGTCGGACAGCCACTGTTGACGTGCGACGGCGGCAGGTTGTACATTGCGGCAGCTAACGTGGCGTCCGGTTCGCCTGGTTTTGAAACGTGGCAGGACGGACCACCGGTCGAAACAGTAGCCGGCGCGGCCATTTTCACGGTTAGGTTTCCGTTCGCTGTTGGAAAAGAGCCTCGCGTTTCCCTTGAA